>NC_038245.2:33129922-33342018 GCF_000004515.6 Glycine max
TTCACAGCATTCACCCTTTCAGGTGCATACACATTTTTTCAAAAACTAGTTATGATCAGTGAATTTTTTCAAAGAAAAGTTGGAAATCGTCTCTTTTCAAAAGCATGTCGTTTTTTTAGCTAGACAACTTATTTTCTCTTTTTCCACCTTTTTCCTTACTTGCCTTCTTCTTTTTTCTTATTTGCTCTCTTTTTCTTTACTTGCCCTCTTCTTTCCTTTTTGTTCTCTTTTCCATTTCATTTTCTTTTCTTTTCTATTTTTATTTTTATCATGATTTTTTTTTTGTTTATTTTACATATATACTTTTGGACGATGTTCCTAAACGAAGAACTCTACACGGTTCCAGAATTTCAAACATCATCGATAGTAATGATATATAAATACTAACGCACCAATCTAAACAAAAATGTATGCGCTGTACAAATGACAATCGAAACAACAAAAACAAACATTAGTCTCTCAAGTCAAAACAATAACATAGAATAAAAATGACAAAAGAAATATGAAAGAAAACATGAATCTGGGGATCTCCCAGTCACGAGTCTCCACTCCCTCCCAAGAAGTCAAGCAAATCGGCCATCTCCTCATCCTCGTGGGCTTCTTCTCCATCGCTGGGAGCTTCTGGGGGTGCCTCTCCTGCTTGGGCCTCGGGCCAATCTCCGAGCCATGCTACCTCTGCCCTGAACTGGTCTGGAGTAGGGCATGAAAAAGAAGCGAAACCCTGGCTCTGCATGCTAAGGCTCATCTGGTACAGACAGTCATGGGTCCGTACATGTGCTCGGTGGTTGGCCGCCTGCTGGCGAACCAAATGCCGTAAATACTGCTCTATGTCAAATGCCCCAGCCTGGCCAGCCTGATGAGGTGGTGGTGGCGCGCCTGCGGCCTGTGGAGCATCACCCTGAGCCTGTCTCTGGGTACAGTACTTCTCAATAAAAGCCCGGGTGATGGGCGGCCGAATCACCTTGGTAGGTGCAACGGGGACTCCGAACGACTGGCAGAGTCCTGTGATCAGTGCGGGGAATCCCAGGGCACTGTTGGACTTATCTGGGTCCAAAGGGTGCCTAGTGGGCGCCATACCTGCAAAAATATATATGGCATCAGCGATCAACTGAGCCACATGGATGCTCATCCGTGTCAGGATGGCGTACACCAGCTGGCACTTAGGCATGGGGAGGTCGGAATTATGATCGGTGGGCAGGATGTTGCTGAGGAGCAACGTCATCCATATCTGGGTCAGGGTGGTCATGTTGGTGCGCATGATTCGCACTCGCCTCCCTGCAGCAGTCCGGGCAAAATCCTGCCCCGGCATACATAGCAGCTGGGCAATGGCCTCCTCATCGAACCCATCAGACCGGTTCCTCCTCTGGCCATACTCGCATTCCTGGCCCTCTTCCAATACCATCGGATATCCCAGGAGCTGGCTGATAGCGTCGGCATCGAACGGGATCCACTGACCCCTAACCCAGGATCTCATGTCACGCACGCCCTCCTCTGTTGGCCAAGCATTGGCATAAAACTCAAGGACTATTTCTGGATCAAACTTGGCCATGGGAGTAACCAGTGGTGCCCACCGCCGGCGCCCTATTTCCTCCTGGAAATCAGTATACTCGTCGTCCCTGAGCTGGACGCGTCGCTCCCGGAGAAACGACCATCCCTTGATGGCTTCGAAGCGCTGCTGGTGTACAACGCTCCTAAAGCGGTGACTGTCGTACTCCGGGGCGGAACTAGTTCCTTCGGCCGCCTTGTCCTTCCTGGACCTCTTTGAGGCAAGCTTCCTCGGGGCCATTCCTGCGAAGGCAAACATTTGGAAAGTTAGTTTTACCAGTGGGACGTTACTCTTAAAGCAAAAATGGCATATAGCCTCCTCCCATAAATACAAACATCAATGTAAATTTAGAGCAAGCTTATGCGCATATTTCCTTACAAACGTTCTCTTGCACAAGACATTCTATTAACCGAAAAAAAATGCACCCATATACAATCAAGGCAGCTTCGTTACCAAGATTATTTACACGTACTTCCAAGGTGTATTTGTTACTTACATCACACACATCTCCTTGGCTAAATTCACATACATGCATACTCAAAGCATTTTGGGGTACCAAAAATTGCACATGTGCACATCTTGGTATTTCTAATACCCCTACATATACAAACTTCACGATGAATCTTGACTACCTACACAATAAGGTGCTACATTTCATGCTTTTTTTCAAGTTTTTACTACCTAAAGCCGCATGCAAATTCAAACATATTTTCCTTTGTTGACTAAAATTTGTATTCAAATTAAAAGGTATATATTTTTTTGTAATATGTTTTCTTCACATAACATGCAACATATTTATATATTTTTTTTTGTGAGACATTTTGACTACCAAAAATTATACATATATACATCCAAGTATTTTGCTATCATACCCAAAGTGTAAATTGCCAAAGGTATCTTGCTACCTATTCTACACCTACACATTCATGACGAGCAAAATTCCTAAACATCTAGGCGTAGGGAAAATATTGTAGTGTGGCCCATAGCTGATTGCTGGCCAAAAAGGGTAACTTTACCTAATATGCACCTCCTTTTGTGCTCTTTTTGCATAAAATTTCAGTTTCTAGGACTAGGATATATGTGGGGCAATTACTCTAGCCTTTTTCGGGAATGAATACATATTCCAAAAAAATAGAAAATATGCACAAACCAAAATACCCCATGGGTTGTCTCCTTACAAAAGTCACACGCTAATGCCATTGAGGCATTTCACCGAACACTTGGTGGGCGCGCGTTTAGGCATCAATAGCAAGAGAACGGGGACAATGTGGCATGTCCTATTGTTTCAAAATGCATTATAGGCCTAGGGCCATCTCATACCAACCCCTAATTCAACCTAATCAAGCAAGAAAACAAATCAAAATTGCCCCATATATTTGAGCACACTCCCACAATTTAGAGCACCAAAAGGAGATCAAAATACACCAATGAAAAGCTAGAAAGCTTAGGGATGGAATACTTACTTGTTGGTGATGAACAAAAGCGCAAAACGGAATCAAAAAATGCGAAAAAGGATGACCCTAGGGCTGCAAATTCGTCAATCCCGTGGGTATGGCTTTTGAAAGGGGGGAAAAGAAGTTTTTGAATGTAAAAACGCCCCCCCTTTCGTCATTTTTATAATTTGGTGCAGGGGTGGCTCGCCCAGGCGAGCCCAGCTCGCCCAGGCGAGCTAACCTGCACTTTTTTTTTTTTTTTTTTGAGGGGAACATTAACCACGTCCCCTCCCTTCCCATGGATTAGCATTTTGCCTAACTTGAACTTACTTAGGTTAGAATTAGGCGTTGATTACTTATCTTATTATTACTCTTTTCCTTTTTAAAACAAACAAATAGTAAAAGAAAGCTGCAAAATACAAAGGATACGGGGCTGCCTTGCAGCGACATTCCCTGCTTGTTTCGCACAGAGAAGGGCAACGATCGGTCGGTCGTGACCCCATCCCCGCTTGCGTTCATCCTTAAGTACCTGCAAGTAATAAACAACCAGGTATGGCCAATCTTGGCCGCATCATTACCCTACCTTGATTGGTTTCTGCCGTTCATGTTTTGTCTTCACTCCAGAAGGTAGCCCAAGGTGATCCTGTCCCTGTTTTACCACAACAATATACATGCGTATGCGTATGCGTATGCATGAATGTTTTCAAACGCAGAAAATTTAGGGAGAGTTGGTTCAGGTTCAATTCTAATTAAGCGCTTGGGGGATCCCATGAACTGAGCGGAAGGGCTCAGGCGATCACAAATTAACGCAAGGTGTGAAACTAACGTGAGGACTAAAAGCCTCAAATCCATGTTCATTTCTTTGAAAGATCGTAACAAGAGATACAACGGACCGGAAATCCCTGGGGGAGAAATCTAGAAAACGCATAAAGATAGAGAACATGCAGCGACATCCTTAATTGCCCCAGCTTCTAAGCATAATATTGTTTGACGACATTAGAGTTCACGGGTGAAGGTAGCTCTTCGCCATCCATGTTGGTAAGCACCAGGGCTCCTCCGGAGAAAGCCCTCTTCACAACAAAAGGCCCTTCGTAGTTCGGGGCCCATTTCCCTCGGTGGTCCTTGACAGCATGGGACATTTTCTTTAGCACAAGGTCTCCCTCATGGAACTTGCGTAAGCGTACTTTCTTGTCGAACGCGCTCTTCATTCTTTGCTGGTACAAACGCCCATGACTCATGGCCGTTAAGCGCTTACCCTCAATGAGGTTGAGCTGATCGTAGCGTGTTTGAGCCCACTCTGATTCCTTTAATCCGGATTCTGCCAAGATCCTTAATGACGGGATTTCTACCTCAAATGGTAACACCGCCTCCATCCCATATACCAATGAGAACGGCGTTGCCCCAGTTGACGTTCGTACTGAAGTCCGGTAACCGTGTAACGCGAATGGGAGCATCTCGTGCCAATCCTTGTATGACACGGTCATCTTTTGGATAATCTTTTTGATATTCTTATTGGCTGCTTCCACGGCTCCATTCATCTTTGGCCGGTAGGGTGTGGAATTGTGATGCTGGATTTTAAACTCCTCGCACATTTCCCCCATCATCTTGTTATTCAGGTTGGTGCCGTTGTCCGTGATAATCTTCCTTGGCAAACCATATCGGCAGATGATCTCCTTCTTAATGAACCTGACCACCACATTCCTCGTGACATTGGTATATGAAGCCGCCTCGACCCACTTGGTGAAATAATCTATTGCCACGAGGATGAAGCGATGACCATTCGAGGCCTTGGGCTCAATGGCCCCGATGACATCTATTCCCCACATGGAGAAAGGCCAAGGGGCGGACATGACATTCAGAGGATGCGGTGGGGCATTGACATTATCCGCGAATGCTTGACATTTGTGGCACTTCCTCACATGGACACAACAATCACTTTCCATGGTAAGCCAGTAATAACCTGCTCTTAAGATCTTCCTGGCCATAGCATGCCCGTTGGCGTGCGTTCCAAACGAGCCCTCATGGACTTCCTCGATCATGTGATTTGCCTCCTTGGCATCCACACATCGCAGGAGTGTCATGTCGTGATTTCTCTTATACAGTGTGCCTCCGCTCATGAAGAAACTGGCTGCCAACCTCCTCAATGTCCTTTTATCGTTGTCGGCAATCTCTGGCGGGTATTCTTTGCTTATGACATATCGCTTGATGTCGTAATACCAAGGCTTTCCGTCCCGTTCCTCTTCCACTTGGCAACAATGTGCGGGTTTGCCACGACACTGAAATTCAATGTAGGGTAGGTCCCCGTGCGGTGTTAACTGGAACATAGATGCCAACGTAGCAAGTGCATCCGCCATTTGATTTTCCTCGCGGGGAACATGATGGAAGGAGATCTTATCGAAAGTCTTAGCCAATTCCTTGATGTAGGCTTTGTAGGGTATCAGCTTGGGATCTCTAGTTTCCCATTCCCCTCTCAGCTGATGGATTACCAACGCTGAGTCGCCGTACACCTTGAGTAGTTTGACATTGGAGTCAATTGCTGCCTGGACGGCTAGGGCACATGCTTCATATTCGGCCATGTTGTTGGTGCAGTCGAATCCTAGCCTGGCTGTGAAAGGTACACATTGATTGTCCGGAGAGATCAAGACTGCCCCAACGCCATGACCTAGAATGTTTGACGCTCCGTCAAACCATACAGTCCATTTGTCCCGATCTTCGTCCAACTTTTCCTCGAACAAGGCCATGATGTCCTCATCCGGGAATTCCGGATGCATGGGCTGGTAGTCGTTAAGAGGCTGTTGGGCCAAATAATCTGCCAAAGCGCTTCCTTTTATCGCCTTTTGGGTGACGTAGACTATATCAAACTCAGATAGCAAGACTTGCCACTGGGCGATTCGTCCTGTGAGAGCTGGCTTTTCAAAGATGTACTTGACCGGGTCCATTTTGGATATCAACCAGGTAGTATGGCTCAGCATGTACTGCCTTAAGCGATGGGACGCCCATACTAAAGCATAACACGTTCTTTCGAGCAAGGAGTAATTCATCTCACAGGTCGTGAACTTCTTACTTAGGTAGTAAACAGCGCGCTCTTTCTTCCCGGATTCGTCATGTTGCCCCAGCATACACCCCATTGATTCGTCCAAGATTGTCATGTACAAAATGAGAGGCCTTCCCGGTACTGGTGGCATAAGCACGGGAGGACTCATTAAGCACTTTTTGATCCTTCCAAAAGCCTTTTGGCAATCCTCATTCCACCGATCAGTTTGGTTTTTGCGCAAGAGTTTAAACAACGGCTCACAAATGGCGGTGAGCTGCGATATGAATCTGGCAATATAATTCAAGCGCCCCAGGAAACCTCGGACTTGCCTCTCTGTACGGGGTTCCGGCATCTCAAGGATAGCCTTCACTTTTTCGGGGTCTACCTCTATCCCTTTCTGGCTTACAACGAAACCAAGCAATTTCCCTGATTTGACCCCAAAGGTACACTTAGCGGGGTTCAACCTTAATTGATATTTCTTAAGCCTTTCGAACAACTTCCGCAGGTTGACAAGGTGTTCTTCCTCAGATTTAGATTTAGCAATTATGTCGTCCACGTAGACCTCGATCTCTTGATGCATCATATCATGGAACAAAGCTACCATGGCCCGTTGATAAGTTGCCCCGGCATTCTTGAGTCCAAAGGACATCACCTTGTAACAGAACGTTCCCCACAGGGTGACGAAAGTAGTCTTTTCCATTTCCTCGGGCGCCATCTTTATCTGATTGTAACCAGAGAAACCGTCCATGAAGGAAAATAAAGCGAAATTGGCCGTGTTATCTACGAGGATATCGATGTGTGGTAAAGGAAAATTGTCCTTGGGACTGGCCCGATTCAGGTCCCGATAATCTACACACATTCGTACTTTCCCATCTTTTTTAGGAACTGGTACGATGTTGGCAACCCATTCTGGATACCGAGCGACGGCCAGAAATCCAGCGTCAAATTGCTTCTTCACTTCTTTTATCTTCAAGGATGTTTCGGGCTTCATCCTCCTCAATTTCTGTTTTACCGGGGAACACCCGGGATTTAGAGGTAATCGGTGCTGCACAATGTCAGAACTCAAACCGGGCATATCTTGGTATGACCAAGCAAAGATGTCTTGGTAGTCTTTTAGCAGGATTATTAATTCTTCACGGATAGGTGCGGTAATGCCTGTACCTATCTTTACTTCCCTCTTTCCACTGCCAATTCCTAAGTCTACTAGCTCTGTTTCTTCTTGATGAGGCCCCATTTCTTGGTCCTCATGGGCGACCATTCTTTCTAGTTCCGAAGGAAGTCCCACATCCTCATCTCCTTCATCTTCCGTTTGATTCATTTCTTGCTCGAAGTTGATAGACGGGTCCCAGGTATTAGTACCTTCGGGGGACTCGTCATCGAATCTGCCGTTTTAGAAAAAGAAGTAAACATGCAAATGAATGAGAATGGGTAGAGACCAGGAACAGATGAAGAAAGATCCTTGTATTATAAATTCAGAAACAAAAGACACAAAGCCTTAACAAAATGAAAACTCTAAAGCCTAGGCCCAACTATAGAGCTTTTAAAACCGTAAAGGTTTACATTATGCTTGTTGCGTAAATGCCGGGGCGTTCCTCTACTCGCCAATTTCCCAGTTGGAAATCAGGAGAGCATGGTCGTACCAAATCCAAAGTACTCGGAATATCATCTTCGCATATCGCGAACGCTTGACCTTTGTCTCCCGAACCCGCACTTATAAAGCTTCTACTTATGTGGCAGGGCGGGCTTCCTTCACCTTCTTGTCTCCAACGCGAACTTTGACCATTGTTCTTCCTTCCCGCAATGCTTCTTTTCATGTCTGCCTGAGTGGGCTTATAGCCTAAACCATACTTCCCACGATTTCCGTGAGTATTTATCAGGCTAGTTATGCCGCCGTTGTTTTTTCCTAAACCCATCCCGGGTTCAAAACCGTTCCCCAACATAACTCGGGCCATCATTACCGCTGCATCGGACAGACAAGGTTGCCCAAAGAGGGAGTCCACGGAGGAAATGCTGACCACCTCAAAAGACTGGAAAGCAGTTTCTAACGATTCTTCTGCGGCTTCCACATAAGGCATGGAGGATGGGCAGCTTACCAAGATATCTTCCTCGCCTGACACGATGACCAAGTGCCCCTCCACTATGAATTTCAGCTTTTGGTGGAGCGTAGACGGCACGACTCCCACTGAGTGGATCCACGGGCGCCCCAACAGGCAGCTGTAGGGGGGGTTAATATCCATTATTTGGAAGGTGACTTGACAGGTGTGAGGGCCTATTTGTACTGGGAGATCGATCTCTCCCCTAACCTCTCGGCGAGTGCCGTCGAAGGCCCGAACCACCATTGAACTTGGTTTTAAGTGGGAAACATTGAATGGTAACTTCTCCAAAGTGCTCTTAGGCATCACGTTTAAACTGGAACCGTTATCGATGAGTACCTTGGCTACGATATGGTCCATACACTTGACTGACACGTGTAAAGCCTTATTATGCCCTCTCCCCTCGGCGGGGATTTCTTCTTCGGCGAAGGCAAGATAGTTGTTGGCAGTGATATTGTTGACCAGCCCTCCGAAACCTTCTACCGAGATATCTTGGGCCACGTGAGCCTCGTTCAGCACTTTTACTAGCAGAGCCCGATGAGGCTCGGAGCTCATAAGTAACTCCAGCAGCGAGACCCTAGCCGGGGTTTTGTTGAGCTGTTCGATGACCTTGAATTCGCTCTGCTGAATTATGCGAAGGAACTCGCTGGCTTCCTCTAGCGACACCTCCTTTCTACCATCCTTTTTCTCTGGGGGCCCCTTTGCTGGAATATCTTTATTCGAAGCGTGGGGTGCTTCGCCATCTTGTTCCTCCACCACTTTTCCTTTTCCTTTGACGTCGGTGGGTTGGACTGGTAGGTCCGGAGGTGCGAACACACGACCACTACGGGTCACACCACTCAGCCCCGTGATATTTGTTACTTTAGCTGACAGCGAACTGACGTCAGTAACTTCTTCTTCCTTCTTCCCCGGAGGTGTATATCTCCACGGGACCGCGTGACTATTTTGATACGGGAAAGGAACAGGTTTGGCCATTAAGGGGTGCCCGGGCTTTTGCGAGGCTGCACTTTTAGTGAAGTATATCACCAAGGGTTTGGGCTTCGCAACACCGCTCCCCTCCGTAGATTGCATGCATATATGCTGCTCTTCTTTTCCTTCAATGCCGACTTCTAGTCGACCTTGGTCTATCATTTGCTGTAACAATTCCTCTACTTCCAAACACGTCTCCATGTCATGCATCTCGCCGGAATGTAGCAGACAGGAATCCTCCTTACACCCACTATGGGGAATTACACCTCCCTTTTGTAGGGCCTCAAAGATAAACCTCCTAGGGGTTGCCACATCTCTTAAAGGTTTAGACCTGTGGGGCCTATCGGATTCAACTGCATTAACTGCTCCCCCTCCATGATTGGCGAGCGGGTTGGTCCTCACATTGGGCCGATCCTCTTGGAAAGTCAGCCATCCGGCATCCATTAAATGTTGGACCTTGTACTTAAGGGCCAAGCATTTTTCGACGGAATGCCCCGGGACACCCCCATGGTACTTGCAAGTTGCATTAGGGTCATACCACTTCGGGAAAGGGGGTTCGAGGACCCTTCCGGGAGTTACCACGGCCAAATGATTGGCGATGAGGGATGGTAGAAGATCTTCGTACGTCATTGGGAGCGGGGTGAATTCCGACAATGGCCTCGGAGGGAAGTTCCTTGTCGTGTTGGAATTACCGGCCGGTCGAGTCGTGTTCGGAGTTGGAACTTGGGGAGCTTCCCTCTGGGTGGGCGCCTTAGGCTGCACAGGTGTTGAACTAGAGGCGTTCCCCGCATGAGCCGAGAAGCTTGGGTGATGTTGCGCGTACTGATGGGTACCATGAGGTGTTTGCTGGGGTTTGACCCACGCGGGTGTTGAAGAGACGGCATGGGCATCTCTTTCTTTCCTTTTTGCCCCTGTCGCCCCGATTCTTTTGGCATTCACGTTTGTGGAGGAAACGTAATCAAACTTTCCTCTCTTCAATCCAACCTCGATTCTTTCCCCGGCAAACACCAGATCCGCAAAGCTGGACGGCATGTAACCCACTAGCTTCTCATAGTAGAACACTGGCAGAGTGTCTACCATCATGGTGATCATCTCTCTCTCAACCATGGGAGGAGCTACTTGTGCCGCCAAATCCCTCCATCGCTGCGCATATTCTTTAAAGGTTTCACCCTCTTTCTTGAACATATTCTGCAGTTGAGTGCGGTCAGGAGCCATATCAGAATTGTACTGATACTGCCTTAGGAAGGCGGTAATCAGATCCTTCCAAGTACGGATACGGGAAGCTTCCAAATTAGTGTACCACACTACCGCAGCTCCGGCCAAGCTATCCTGAAAGAAGTGTATCAACAGCTTTTCATCTTTAGAATGGGCGCCCATCTTACGGCAGTACATTTTGAGATGGTTTTTGGGACAAGTCGTCCCTTTATACTTGTCGAAGTCCGGCACTTTGAACTTCGGGGGAATAACAACATCGGGTACTAAGCAAAGATCCGTCATGTCTGCAAACGGATAGTCCCCAAATCCTTCCACAGCCCTCAATCTTTCCTCAAGGAGATCGAGCTTCCTCCTTTCTTCAGTTGCCGGGGGCGGCCCTTCCATAGACAAAACTATTGGCGATGTTGCGATGTTGGGTTGAGGCAACGTGCCGGGTGCCGGCCCTTCGGGGATCGGGGGATAAAACTCGACATCCCTCCGAGCATAATCTTGAGGGTCTTTATGGACTTCGTCGGGCTGCTGAGGAGGCTCTTTTTCATGGACGGGAGAAGCAATGTGGCCCGCATCTTCTTGCAAGATGGGTGGTGAATAGTTGGGCGGCAATCCATAAGGGTAAGCCGCTCGGTTGTATCCCAGGTGAGGGCTGCCATCGTGCCCCAGTGTGTCCCTTCCCCGTCCTACTATGTTTGAGGGAGGATGGTGCGTAGTTGCCAAGAGAGTCGGGTCTGCTTCGGCAGCCGAACTGACAGCGGCGGCAGTGGCCGCGTTCTTCTCCATGAGCTGCTTCATACCTAACATGGCCTCCATCATGGAGGCCATTTGTTCTTTCAGAGCCGACATGTCGGCTTTCATCTGTTCCTGCGTCTCCTCTTGATCACCCATCGTTCTAGATTTGGATCTGGTGCGATAGGGATCCCTTGCGGCGCGTTTAGTTATGGTGTTTTTTCCCTAAAAAACCAAACGTGAGGAGTGGGTAAAGAAAGAAAATGCATGCTAGAGATGAGATGTAGGAGTGATTTGATTTGCACAAGCTTTTGGAGTAGAAACATGGGACCAACTCATTTTATTTCAAAAAGGAAGTCATATCTAGTCAAGGTCTGAGAGACCATACAAGTTTCCTAACGATTTCTAATTATGTGGGCCATTAAGTCTATCATATGCTGACAATAGCCGAGAAGCCCATGAATCTCTTCGGGGGCGGAGTAGGTGTCTGCCATCGCCTTGGCCTTGGCTAACAATCGGGGAAGTTCTTGACTCCCGTTCAAGGTAAGAGCAAACCGATCCATCCACATGGTTGCCTCTTGGTGTAAAGAGTCGATCACCCTTCCTCTAGCCTCTTTTTCCGCGTATACTTGGGCATACTCATCCGCGATTCTATGCTCGTGGGCCGTGGCTAGACCTAACTCTTCTTGGTACTTGGCGATGATAGCTAACATGTTGGTCTCTGTCTCGCATAAACGTTGAGACAAGCTTCTTTTGGACCTTGAACAAGCAATCAACTCCTCTTTCAGAACCATGCTATGTGCTCGCGACTGGTCCCTTTCTTCCCTTCGCAACTTGAGTTCATTATTGCTACCCCATAGAGCTCCGCGAAATTTGTTCCGGCCATACTCTTCCTTGCGAGCCCTCTTGGTCTCTTGTTCAAGGGCTCTTGCGGTAATTGCATTCTCTTCCCGTAACCCGGCACACTCCTTCCGAACGTGTGTAGCAGCCAACTTGAACTTCTCCTTGGCGAGTTTTGCCTTTCCTAACTCGCTTTTGAGAGCTTGGACTTCTTCGTCCTCTTCCGGTGCTTCAAAATTCTCTTCGCTGACGACTTTTAACTTGGCGAGCCAATCTAAACCTCGTATGCGAACTTTCAGCCATTCGTGGTACCCACCAATGATGCCATTACGAATGCCTCTAAGCTCTTGATCTTTCCTTAACGGGGTTTCCCATGCCTTATGGATTCTTTGTATAGTCTTGGAATTTTGTGCGCCGAGATCCCTCACAAGGAAAGGAGACATGCTTTCTTCCGTCGGTGCTCCCCTCATGGGGTACCCTAGTTGTCTTATAGCGAGCGTGGGATTGTAATTAATACAACCCCTCGTTCCTACCAGCGGAATGTTTGGGTATCTTCCACATGAGAAAAGGACTCCTTCTTTTCCTTCCTTCCATCGGGGGAACCAACTGATTGTTCTACCTCCTATCCCGGCCAAGAGCTGGTCCCAATCCATTCTCCTCTTTTCAGTACACGAGCGATGGCTCAGGAGCGGACATGGATGTCTTGTGTCTTGTTGGAACAAGTGTGAAACCAACCAAACACAGAGGGCGGGTAAGCAACAGATGATCCGTGCGCTACTCTTCTCGCACCTTCGGTCAAATGTGTCAAATAGATCTGCCAAGACAGCTACCACCGGACTTTCCTTGCTATGGTGGTAGGCAAGGAAAGCGTCGATTGCTGCTAGGTCTACCAAACCATCCACGTTTGGAAAGAGGACGACCCCAAAAATTAGCAAAGCTAACACATCCATAAACGGGACCCAGTCTCCTTGATTGGCCATACCCCTCGCCTTGTCTTCTAGGTACTTCTGTGGTAGGCCCGTTATGCCGTTCCGAGTCTGTTTTATGCGGTCCAAACCTCTTGCTGAATCCTTGACCACAGTTGCAATTCTGCTCAAAGAGGGGAGACATCCGGAGGAAAGATATGGTTTTCTTCCCCCGAGAGGACATCCTAGAATTTCTTCAAATTCTTCAATGGTTGGTACTAATTGGAAGTCTCCGAATGTGAAGCATCTCAAAGGCTGGTCGTAGTATTGGGTGAGTGATGCAATGGCTTCTATGGACACCTCTGCTATGGTCAACTCTAAGATTTTTCCGTAAGTCTTGCGGAAGGCTTGCATTTGGAGGGGTTCCATCAACCGTCCTAATTCCTTGATGCTGGTGGTGTCTGGGCTTTTGACCTTGACTTGGTAGAACCTCTTGCCGGTTTGATTTGTTCCCATGCTTACTAAAGTGAGACAAAAGCTGGTGCAAATCAAAACTCCGATATCTCATGGGTGGGATGGATGAATGCATGAAGAAATGCATATGACACAGATGCAATTTACGAATACGGGGGTCCGGGGAATTTGTCACCTTCTTAGATACGACATCTAGGGGTAGCGAAATGCCCCAACGCACGTTTTTAAGAAGGCGACACGGACCCTCCGTTGGTTTGTTTACAGTAGGGATCAAGACAGAACCCATATGCAATGCCTATGCAAAAGACACAATGCGGGAATGTGCACAGTATGACAATATTTACCGAACATAAGCAAAAGGGTATATGATACTCATGCATGGCAGTGTGAAAAATGGCACGCAGCGTGTTTGCTTCGTGCCCCTATTGAAGGGACCTATAAGGGAGAGAACTAACTAGGCTTTTAGCAATAATCCCCAAGGTAGTTATATCTCTCTTGATGGTTTCTAGAGGTATCATCCCCTTTGACGAACATATTGTAGCAGTAGGGACTACTAGCAACAATAGGTTTTCAAAGAGAAAAGCTCTAGATGAGGGTTCACTGTAATCAAGCAAGTCGGAGACCTAGCATGATTACAGATTCACCTCCACTCCTTATGCTCCCATGAACCCGGGTATAGGGCCCTTTTTCACTCACAGTGTGTGCAAATAGTGTTGGTGTTTGTGTGCATCAAATGAATAAATATTTACTTCATGCATACATTTAAAACGCACTAAAAGCAACAAAGAGTTTATATACACAAGAACATAATGAAAGGAAACCAACAAAGGGGTAAGTCACGGCAAAACATTGCACAAAATTAAATGGCCTAACTCTCTAAAAACAGTCCCCAATGGAGTCGCCAACTGTCGCAACCTACCCTTCGGCGGGAGGGCGATGCGAGACTCGCGGGATGCGTGTTCCACGAAAGGAATACGCGCGGAGTCGCCACCAACGTTTATTTGAGGAAAACGTCGGAAAAACCGGAAAAGACGCGATCTACGAACTTTTAAGTGAAAGGTTCGGGAGTTGTATTTACGCACGGGGAAGGTATTAGCACCCCACACGTCCGCCCCAAGGGACGACAGCCTTTAATCGAATGTGCAAACATGACTTTGATTTTTACGTTCCTTTTTATGTCCTTATATCCTTTTATACCCTTTTTATATTTTTCCCTTTTTTGTGGTCGACAAGGGTGTTTCCCTTTGCTCCTACGTATTCCTCAATTTGGGATGAGAAAATCAGACCTACGTAGTTCTTTTTTTATCAAATGATTCTTTTTTACTTTAAGAGGTGATCATTTTAAGGCGTTGGACCTTAAAAATGATCCATTTTACTTAGTGAGAAATTGAAATGACAAACTTCAAAAGCCTATTTTTGTGGACGAGCTTGACTAGGCGAATTGATTTTAGCCTTAGTTTCACTTCAGTTATTAATCAATTCGATTAAGAATGAGAAATCCCAAAGAGAAAACGTCCGATTGATTTTCCGCTTTATTTTACTAAAAGATGTCTTTTTGATTATTATATTATTTTTTTACCTCTTTTTGATTTCCAACATGGTTACGGCACGACCGAACGGTCGGAATTTATTTTAACCGAAGTTAATGGATAATACAATCCAAACGTTCGGTGGAAATTTATTTTATTTTTAAGTTAAGCGAGAAATGACTTAAGTAAAATGGCTTAAGCACGTCAACAGGGGGTATAAAAAGTAAACAAAATGAGAATAAAAATGCACGAAACACAATGTGGACCACTACGGGTACATAGAATGAATCGAAAAGCTTGGTTCGAGGTACTTACCCGTTGAAGATCGAAGAACGATGAAGAACGAATGAAGAACGCCGAAGAACGGTTGAAACCTTTGCGAGATTCCTCACGGAAAACGTTACGGAAACGTTTCGGAAGCGCCTCGGCTTAGATTTTCTTCACGGAAACAATTTTTCCAAGCAAATTCGAAAGAGAGAGAAGTGCCTAAGGGGCTGAACCCCTTCCTTCTTCACTTCCTCCCCTATTTATAGCAAAATAGGGGAGGTGGTTGCCGCCCAGCTCGCCCAGGCGAGCAGGGTTGCTTCCTCCAGAAGCAACCGCCTTCTGGAGGAATATTCCGGAGGGCCCAAGTGGGCCTGGGTGCTATTTGCACCCCCATTTTTACTAAGTACACCCCCCTCTGCTGTTTTTTGGTGATTCTTTTTTCGTAAAGTTACGGAAACTTACGAATTTCGTAACGATACTTGTTTTCTTTCCGTAATGTTACGGAACCTTGCGGATTACATAATCATCCCCTTTTTGACTTACGGAATGTTACGGAACCTCACTTAATTATGCAACGATGCTTCCATTTGATTTCCGGTGTGTCACGGAAACTTACGGATTGTGCATCAATATTTTTTTGGTTTTTCGGCATGTCCTGGAATTTCACAAATTGCCTAATGATGGGTGCCAAGCACCTCACGAGGACCAAAGAATGGTCGCACGTCATCGAGCAAAGGTCCCCGGACGAAATTAGGGTATGACACCACCCATAAGTGTTGTGTTTCGTTCCGCAAATTGCAAGAATTATTCTACTCCATTCTCATAGTCGTCACTTATGCAAGATGCTTTCATCCAACTTCGATCCATGTTTCGTTGGTTGTCATACTTACAAGGTTAACTAGCTACATACATGAACATCTCACTTTTTTCGTAAAAGATGTGACCCTATCCCATTCAGGAAGACATATTTGATACATAATTCATACGAAATGTTTATGTTAAATTTGACGAAATTTTGGTAGCATTTCGCATTGGTATCCAAGTATAGTACATGAAAGCAGTGACATAAATTCACCACGATCAGGTATGCACCCAGATAACAAAGCAATATGCCCTAAACCAAAATTTCATCAAATATAACAAAAAATTCTTAACCTATAAGTATGAATTATGTATAAAAAATGGCTATTCCCAAACTGTCCAAACGAACAATTCAAGATTCAATACAATGATTAATCCAAACTGTCCTAGTAATCATTGTATTAAATCTCAAATGGGAATAAACTAAGATTCACTCACAATGCACCTAACTTTAATGTAAAACAACAATCATATATGAACAAACATTTAATAAGCAATTCAGTGTTACAATGACATACATACCTCAAAAGATGGTTAGTTTCGTCAAAATAACAAGTGCGGTGATGGGAGTGCAATGTTATAAAACAGTGTTGACTGACGTACACTAAGGGATAAAACAAACCTTTAGTTTCTTTATGAGTAAAAATTTGTACCTACAAAAAAAAGCAATTGTTAAACATTAAACTACAATTAAAAATGTTGTCATAACACACATGATAATACTAATAGATTAAATGTAACAACAATGACTATTATGTATACCAAAATTAGTCGGTTTGTAAACATAGTTGTTATTAGTTTACATTGAATATGCATGTTGCTTTCAAATTACAATAGTTATGACGTTTGAACATTAAATTTGATGAAAAACTTCACATGCACATTTTTTTTCTTGAACACGAATCTCAAACAAGAAAGTTGACCTTTTATTTATGAACAACAGTCATCCAACAATATGATAGTCAATTTAAGTTTCATCAAAATTACAATAGCTAACTAGTCTTGATGTTTGAAGTCCACCCCCCCTCCCTTCAAAAACATAATCCCTCATGGTCCCTCATATTGTGACATACATGTCATTCTTAAATTTAGTTAATAATCATGAGATGCTTGAAAAATGAATTGCTCATACTAACATGTATGTCCTTACAGTTGCATCATTTTGACATTCCTTAATCACACTATGCCCATATTCCCTTCTGTCTGGAATGTAGCTAGTAACTAAGGGGACCGATAGAAATAAATAATGTCTTTGTAACCAAACAAAAATGTTGGTGCCTTTATTTGTGCGTTATGATTTTAATATTTCTTTCTTTACCTTTTCAACATTTCTTTTCTTTTCTTCTCCCATTTATGCAATGTTAACTTGTAAGCCTGCCTGCCTGCAATATTGTAGTTCTCTCCCCACCAAAAACTCAAAAAGTTGCTATATTCTCAAGTATTCAACTCCAAAGAATTACAATTACACTACTAGAAATGTACTATTTTACGACGCACATTCTAAGACGGTTATCCGGAACCATCTTAGAATGTGACATGGTGGCAAACTTGTAATTAGGAGAACTGAAAATTGTTTTTACAACACAATCTAAGAAGGTTGTTAATAACCGTCTTAGAATGTGCCTGGGTGGCAATTTTGTAATTATTGAGAAAACAACAACGACGGTTTTAAGAGAAAACTGCATTCGTTTTAATTCCCAATAAGTACGACAACGCCACCTTTGTCCCATTTCAAATCCCCTATTCTAGGTATCTCAACCATGCTCCTTCATGTCCTCTGCCACCACCCATTGTTCCTAGTCCCGTTTGTGACCCTCTCTCTAGCTCCTCTACTCACTAACATTGTGTTCGTCGTTTCCTCTGTGACCCTCACTCAGCTCATGTAATCACCTGGTGGCCTATCTCCTTTCTTCATCAGAGGTTGTCGAAGGTGTGTCGCACCGCTGTCGTGTCATTTTAGTTGGTAAGTACTCATGCTTCTACTTGTTATGAATTTTGTAAATGTGTATGTTATTTCGTTCTTCTTCTCTATTCATTAAGCTACTAGGTAGGGGCTTTTGTTTTCACTATGTAATGAATGTCATTCGTGCACATGATTTAATGGTATTTGGTTCATGTTCTCATCATCATTTGTTTTTTACCTTCTCAAATTTCAAGACACGAACGAATCTGAGGTTGGTTGTGGCTGAAGTATCTGGTTAATCTGGGAATTAAAGGTACCTTTCTTACTTTGAACCACATGTTTATGGTTTTATATAAATATATTAATGCTATTAATTAATATGTTTCTTGATTGTCTTGATCTCCTTGATTGTCTTTTATATGTTGCTTGCTTGTTCCTTGCTTTATGAGGATATCTTGTTCGACTCTTTTCTTCATAATGTTTCTTTCTTCCCTAATCTTGTTTTATAGCACAAAGGATATTTATACTTTCAGCAGAAAAAAAGAAAGACAGTCTGAACTGAATGGGTTTGTTTAATAAATTAGAATGCACTGACAATGAAAATGTTTATTTATCCTAGATTAAATTGTGATGGTAAGATAGTTGACTTTTGTAATAATTACTTCAAAAGTCATTTCAAGAGTGATTGTTAGACAAATGGCCTCAGTTATCTTAAGAAGGGGGGGTTGAATTAAGATCACAAGAACTATTCCCCAATTTAAATCTTCGCTCTCTCTTTTTAGATTAACAATGCTCCCTTAACATGAATTACTCAAAAGGCAATTCAGAATAAACTTCTTTAAAGGCAAAAGATAAATAGCAATAAATAAAAGAAGTTTAAGGGAAGAGAGAAATACAAACTTGATTTATACTGGTTCGGTCACTTCCTGTGCCTACGTCTAGTCCTCAAGCAACCCACTTGAGATTTTCCACTCTCTTCGTAAAATCCTTTTACAAAGTCTGAATCACACAGGGACAACCCTTCCCTTGTGTTCAGGAATTCTTTACAACAAGAGACCCTCGGTCTCTTAACCCTTTTTCAGAAGTAAAAAGAAAAGAAGAAGAAATCTCTCTTGAAAGAGACAGATTGTACAATGAAGATCAATCACAATTCCTTATTTTAATATGCAAGTGTTTGACCAAGGAATCTTTGAGAGGATAAGACATTTCAATTTAGAAAAACTCTCTTAATCTTTTGAGAGGATAAAACTTTTTAGGCAATCAAAAAATCTCTCTTAATTCGGGTTTCCAAGTCTATAAATAGACCTTTGATGGCCATTCATAAACCATTTGAATAGATGTGACTCTTGAAAGTTATTTTCTGAAAATCTCCTCTGGTAATTGATTACAATAATTGTGTAATCGATTACAGGCTTTAATATTTGAATTAAAACGTTTATTAACTGCTGGTAATCGATTACCAATATGGCGTAATCAATTACACAGTCTAAAATTTGAATTCAAATATTTAGTAGCTGTTGTAAACCATTTTTGGCCACTGGTAATCGATTACATCCTCTGGTAATCGATTACCAGAGAGTAAATCTCTTGAAAAACACTTTTTAACTCAAATTACTTGGCCAAACCTTTTGCTAAATCAATTAGGAATTCCCTTCCTAAAATACTAGTGATCATCTTGATGTTGTGGCTTGTATTCTTGAATCATTTGCATCATTTGCATCAAATCATCATGATCATCATCAAAACATCAAAGTCATTTGCTTCTACAATCTCCCCCTTTTTGATGATGACAATATAAGTCCTGAAATCAAGATTCAAGCAAACAATGTATATATATAAAATTTGCGTTTACTCCCCCTATGTTTTGGAATTGATGATCACTTGATCTCTAACTTTTATCACTTGATTTCTAAGCTTTTTGATCATCATCAAAACACCAAAGATCTTCTACAATCTCCCCCTTTTTGATGATGACAATCCCTGAAATCAAGACAAGCTATATACAAGATGATAGCACGTTCACACAACCCTTACTCCCCCTATCTTTTGGCATGTATGCCTAACTTAACTTAATGATAAATTTCTAATTGATAATTGATTTCTAACCCAAGTTCTTGTCAAGTTCTCTCCCCCTTTGGCAACATCAAAAAGAACTAAGCAATACAAACAAAATCCAAACAAAGCCAAACATTAAACCAAAATAAATCCACACATTGTCATAACCAACCAAAGCAAAGTCCTGAAATGTAATAATAGTGCAAGAGTACGATAACTAGAGCAACAAAAAGCCAAATACACGGCGATAAAGCAAAGTACTAAGAATACTTAATTACTAATAAGTCTTAGTCATAATAATAATAACAATTAATCTAAGAGGATGATGGAGGCGGTGGTGGTGGATCAAAGCAACTACGGATGAAGGAGACATCTTCTTCAACTTATGTGAGGCGAATATCCATGCCGGCAAAGCGTGTATCCAATGAGTCGAAATGTTCACCAACATAAGAACGAAGACCTCGTAATTCGGTAAGGACTTCATTCAGGAGTGTTGAATCTTCACGCTGAGGAGGAGGTGAAGGAGTACGCTCATCTTGAGGAGGGAGTGCATCTTTCTTCAGCCATTGACCATTTCGATCCTTACGATAACCAAAGGAAGTCACAGCACCAGCACCAATTGCAAAGGAACGCTTGACTTGAACAAAGGGTTCATCATCAAGCGGAATTTGAAAATGACGCAAAAACAGAGTAATCAGATGTGGATAAGGGAGAGGTGCATTAGCCCCTAATGCCTTATGCATTCGGTACCGAACCAAATGGGCCCAGTCGATCTGACGACCGGTAAGAAAAGCCCACATAAGAATCAAATCCTCCTCAGAGGCTTGTGCTAAATTTGAAGACCGAGGAAGCAAAATCCTAACAATTATATAGTGCATGATGCGATTATCAAATGTTAATGACCCAGCCAGCAATCTACCGGTCATTTCAGCTTGATCATTGCAGACCATGCGACGAGCATCATGACTCGAATAATCAAATTTCCAGTCATCAACAATGGTGCCCTCAAAAGGTGCACCTTGACTGGGTAAATGAGTCAAAGAAAAGAACAATGACTGATCAATGACCATAGAAATACCATGCACCTCAGAAATAATAATGTCATCCTGAATTTTTAAATTGCAGTAGAAGACCTTTACAAGTTCAGGATAATATGGAAATTTTAATGACATGAAATCAACAAGACCAGAATTTTGAAACACTTGATAGCAATCAAATGTTTCATCATTAAAGAATTCTACGTCTAGGTACTTAGGGTCTAAGATTATTCTAGAAAAAAACTGAGAAAGGTACCGTAGACGCTGATCATCGAATGAAAACAATGTTGATGATCTTGGAGATGACAAAGAAGGATGAATAGGTGCTGTGGGTGCTCCGGATGGGCCGTGGCGGCGATGGGCAGCAACAGCAGCGGTGGAGGATGATCCCTTTCTCTTCTTCGATGGCTCTGCCATTTGATGAAGTTTTTGTTGATTTTGATCGGTGGAAGTGAAAGAGGAGTGAAAAAGAGGAAGATTGGGCTTTACGGGACGTGATTTGGTGAAGAATTGAGTGAGATTCGAAGATTTGAAGTTTTAGGTATGGAGGAAACGTGGAGGAGGCTTTGGCTGCGCAGCAGCTCTGATTTCGTGAATATTTATAGATGAGGACGAATTGTAATCGATTACAGGGATTGGTAATCGATTATAGGACCAATAAGCCTACTGGTAATCGATTACAGGATGTTGTAATCGATTACAGGCTGCCTGTTCATGTGTAATCGATTACACTGGATGGTAATCGATTACCAGAGCCTATCCTAGGCTAGTTTCTTAAGAGAATATCTATGTTTATGCTAAATACATCTAACACTTATCAATCATCATCACTAATATGTATTTAATTCATTCAAACAAGTATTAATCAAACAATTAACACACACCAATCAAATATAATCAAATACTTACAATTAAACACAATCTAACAAAAGCAATCATCAAAACATAATCAAAAACAATAATCAACATAACTATCAATCAAAAACATTAATGACAATCAAATACTTAAGGAGTAAACAAGCATCAAAAAATCATTCAAAAGTTAACAAAAATCATCAAAGTAATCAATCAAAGATCATCAAAGTAATTAATCAAAGACAAGTGACCTGTTGGTATCATTTGATATTACTTGTTGGGCTTATTGATCAAGTGGCCTTTGTTTGTTGAATAAACTTTGATGTATGCCATGTGTTTGGAGAAATTGTTATCAATGTATCGCTTTTGCTCTTCTCCGTTTTCATAGTCTTTCATCATGATACCCAGATTTATGATTTTATTTTTCTGAATCACTTGAAATTTTTTTTTCTCCCCAAGTGATCTATGCTTTCTTTTCTTTCTTTTCTTTGAGATTCCTCTTGTCGGATTTTTCAATTCTTCTTTCAAAGACAAGATAATCGGATCTCATGTGCCAAGGTTGATTACTTTTATAGCATGATGGGGCTAAGGAGGAGTCTTCTTCTTTCTTCTTTGTATTGATGTTTGATTTTCTTTTATTTCTTTTGTTTCTCAGAAATTTATTGAACCTTTTCACAAAGAGTTTGAAATCATCATCATCTTCTTCTATTTCAGTCAAGTCCTCTTTGTCACTTTCTTCTTGAATAAAAGATGATGAGGCTCTGAATGCTATTCTTTTTCTCTTTATATCATTCTCTTCATGTTGATGGAGTCTCATAAGTTCCATTTCATGTTCTTGAAGTTTTCCAAAGAGAGTGGCAAGAGACATATTAGTGGGATCTCTTGATTCTGCAATTGCTGTTACTTTTGGTTGCCATTGCCTGCTTAAACATCTCAACACTTTGTTAATAAGATCTTCATTAGGAAATATTTTTCCCAAAGATGCAAGATGATTAACTATACAAGTAAATCTCTTCTGCATATCTTCTATGGTCTCATATTGAAACATTCTGAACATTTCATATTCATGTATAAGAGTGTTTATTCTAGATCTCTTGACATCGGTTGTGCCTTCATAGCTTACTTGCAAAGTATCCCACATTTCTTTTGCATTTTTACAATTTGAGACTCTAAAAAATTCATCCATGCTTAATGCAGAAGTGATTATATTTTTGGCCTTTAAATTGTATTGAACCTTTCTTCTTTCATCATCATTCCATTCTTCTCTTGGTTTTTCTATAGTTACATTTCCTACTATCTTTGTAGGAATAAAAGGACCAACTTCAATGGCTTCCCATATATTTAAATCTATGGCTTCAATAAGGATCTGCATTCGAGTTTTCCAATAGTGATAACCCTCGCCATTGAACATAAGAGGCCTATTAATAGAATTTCCCTCAAGAAATGGAAAGTTGGATGAGGCCATATCTATTCTTGAAGTTTTTAAACTTTAAACAAGAAACCCGCTCTGATACCACTTGTTAGACAAATGGCCTCAGTTATCTTAAGAAGGGGGGGTTGAATTAAGATCACAAGAACTATTCCCCAATTTAAATCTTCGCTCTCTCTTTTTAGATTAACAATGCTCCCTTAACATGAATTACTCAAAAGGAAATTCAGAATAAACTTCTTTAAAGGCAAAAGATAAATAGCAATAAATAAAAGAAGTTTAAGGGAAGAGAGAAATACAAACTTGATTTATACTGGTTCGGTCACTTCCTGTGCCTACGTCCAGTCCTCAAGCAACCCACTTGAGATTTTCCACTCTCTTTGTAAAATCCTTTTACAAAGTCTGAATCACACAGGGACAACCCTTCCCTTGTGTTCAGGAATTCTTTACAACAAGAGACCCTCGGTCTCTTAACCCTTTTTCAGAAGTAAAAAGAAAAGAAGAAGAAATCTCTCTTGAAAGAGACAGATTGTACAATGAAGATCAATCACAATTCCTTATTTTAATATGCAAGTGTTTGACCAAGGAATCTTTGAGAGGATAAGACATTTCAATTTAGAAAAACTCTCTCAATCTTTTGAGAGGATAAAACTTTTTGGGCAATCAAAAACTCTCTCTTAATTCGTGTTTCCAAGTCTATAAATAGACCTTTGATGGCCATTCATAAACCATTTGAATAGATGTGACTCTTGAAAGTTATTTTCTGAAAATCTCCTCTGGTAATCGATTACAATAATTGTGTAATCGATTACAGGCTTTAATATTTGAATTAAAACGTTTATTAACTGCTGGTAATCGATTACCAATATGGTGTAATCAATTACACAGTCTAAAATTTGAATTCAAATATTTAGTAGCTGTTGTAAACCATTTTTGGCCACTGGTAATCGATTACATCCTCTGGTAATCGATTACCAGAGAGTAAATCTCTTGAAAAACACTTTTTAACTCAAATTACTTGGCCAAACCTTTTGCTAAATCAATTAGGAATTCCCTTCCTAAAATACTAGTGATCATCTTGATGTTGTGGCTTGTATTCTTGAATCATTTGCATCAAATCATCATGATCATCATCAAAACATCAAAGTCATTTGCTTCTACAGTGATTTCTAATTGATTGATAGTGTAAAAAATTATAGTGACAATATATGAAAATTAAACTATTTACAATGACTTCAAACATTATCATCAAGCTTCACTAACTATATATCCCAAGTCTCTTCTCTGCTTCCATTGCATGAAGTTGTATGCCACAATGATTAAACTTGATGTGTCTAATAGAATATCTTTGACACCACAAGCTCTCCTTCTTTCTCTTCCTCATGCTGCCCCAAATGGTATTGGTGCATCACCCAGTTGGTTTATGTGAAGAATATATCACCTTGCAATGTACCAAATAAGGTTCATTGATCAGTATGAAAAATCAAGAAATGGAAAGGAGGAAACATCTTTCATCAATTCTTCAAAGTCCCATTCTCCTGCGGCAGTGGTTAACTCTTGCTAGAACAAATTATCCAACCCATGATGAGCCTTATTTTCAGCTATGCCAATATTGTTTGCAGTTATTAAGGATAGTATTTATGTCATCGTCAAAGTAACTACTATTAGTTGTTTCTTCTCTCTTGCACGTAACATTCTCAAGGGGAGGAACAAACATATCCCCTTCTACCTTGATATTTACACTTTCAAACACTTCATTTTCTAAATAGCAAGAACCTTTATTGTTGTCAACTTCACTTTGCGAAAAGCAAGGAGTACTACCTGTGCCTTCGAAGTACCCTCTAGAAGTTGGCATGTTAATCAGTTCTTGCTCCAACATAGGAAACCTTTCAATCATGGTATTGAAAACTGTATTGGTTTGCATTATTAATGGTGATGGAGATGAACCGAACATAGGAACAAAACCTGCATGTTGATTATGCAGTGTGGAAATAAACCCTCCCATGTTGTTGAAGTCCTTATTACTAGGCTCAGATATTGAGGTATCGCTTGCATTTGGTGAGCTGGTTGAGGTTGTGGTCGTCGTGGATGACATGTTCTTGAGTTTTTTCTTTATCATTGAATTCTAAATTTTTTAAATTTCATTGTCCCAGGCAAATGCGCCGCTATTTGAGACCATCTTCAAAAATGGAACATACATAGAAAAATACCAGGTCAATGAATAAATATTGCACAAACTAGCTTGAAACTGATGTCTACGTGTTTCTTTCTGTTGATAGCTATATATATAGAAAGGAATGTTATGTAGGGAAACTAATAAAAAGCAATAATAATACAAATATATGGAGTGCCTTCAACTCCAAGTTCTTGTTTTGCGTGTGAGTGTGTGTATAATTCATATATGTTGTTGTTATTTGAACTTCAAAATATATGTGTATGCCATGTTGGACTAAGGAAATCTAGATTTCAACATATGAAAACTGTCTACCTTCCTTATTTTTCTCCTTCCTTTGGAAGCGAGGGTGATGTGTCATCATTTTCTCCTATTTCTTAACCCTTTTTGTCACCATTTTAATTACTGATTAGCCTTAATTGTCAAATCAATTATGCAGTTTTATCATTTGGGATTGGACTTGAAGAGAGCAGACAATTTTATTCTACCAAATCTTATCTTATCCAGATTTTATCTAATCTAGATATTATTTCATCTAGATTTTATCTTATCTTATTTTATCTAGATTTTATTTCATCTAGATTTTATTTTATCAAATCTTATCTTATCTTGTCCAGATTTTATTTTATTAATGGGCTTGGACTTAAAACAGATTTGTAAGCTTTGGGGGCTGAGAACCTATATAACAGCACCAAGGTTTTATTTTAGAGAGTCCTTTTTCATTTTGGGAGAAAGAATAATTTTAGGTTTTGCAATTCCAGTTTTTACTATTCACCTAGCAATAAAATTCGTTTTCTGCTTCAATCTGCAATTTCGTTTTATGCTTCAATCTGCAATTTCGTTTTCTACTGATTAATGGAAGGCTAAGTCTCTAGCGTTATTTTCTCTTGAGAATCAAGCACAACTCTCTTTGAGGTTTTATTATTACTATTGAATTCTGATAAGTTTTTCCTCTTCACCAATTACTCTGTATTTGTTGCTATTAATCCATACATGCTTAGTGCTTGATTAATTGTCTCTGTGCTTAATTTACGTTCATGCTTAATGATCAGTTTTGTTCATGATTAATTGGTGTATGTGTTGCTTAATCACATAATGACAACCTTATGATAAATTTCACTTAGTAATTTAATTTAGGGTTGGATTAAGTGGTTGAACTGATAAAGGATAAATTCTTGCTCGCTGTTTAATTTACAAAAATAAACAACCCCCCCCCCAATTCGTTACTATTTTATTACTATCTGTTATGAACGTTTGGTTGACCATTGCTCATTGGGAGACGACCTAGGATCACTTCCTAGATACTGCATTTTTAATGTTTATTTGATTCGGGTATGGTCTCGATCAGAGGGGTATATTATTAATTAAATATTAGTCAATAGAATATGGAAAAGAATTGAACCTGATTAAACTACACTGGATGCATTTTGTATTTTGGGTGCATAAAGAGCAAGAATGGAAGGAAAGAAAAGGTCTAAAAAAGTGACCAATGCAATATAAATTTATAAGATAAAAGGAAGAAAGGGATGTAAATAAAAAATAAATGAAAGACAAATAAAGTGATAAGAGATATGATCAGGAATAGAAAAGAGAGGCAAAAGTGATAAGAGATAAGATCAACCTATATAGTGATTTGTGAAGTTTACAAAAGTCAAGTCCCTCTGAGCTCCACACATCTACATCCTCTTATGGGTCACTATAAAGGAATTCTTTACATCCTAGTAATGAAGGAGCCAATAATGAATGGCCACAACAGAAACAAAGAGGCAAACTAATATGAGGATAGCCACTAGAGAGAAAGTGCTAGAGTGATCAAGCTAATAAGTTGACCATACTCATTAGTTATCAATTGAGCCTTCGGTGTAGGCATATAACCATATGGATTCTTTTTAGTAGCAAAGATCCATTTCAAACCAATGGCCCATTAGTCAACAAGAAACCTGAAAAGATTGCACACATGCTAAAAGGAATCAAATTGCATTGATGCCGAACATAGTAGAATAAATCATTCATATCTAATGCTGTAAAAAAAATGTTATCTAAATAATTTAAAGAATTGGCTTAAAGGCTCTCAAAGCTCCTTTGCTTGTTGGTCCTTACATGTTATGGGCCCTAGGGCCTGGATGAAATAATAAAATAAAACCCCTATATATAAATATTTTAAAACATAAACATATATAATACATTGCATAAACATATATAGTCATTAGCCTCTGTATGCGGGTCACACACAAAAAATTATTATGATTAATAAACATGCATTAGGTCCTATACAACACACAATTTTTGTGATCAATTTCAACACATTGCACATACATGATACATAGGTCCTATGTCTAGACTGCTGTAAGAATTACAAGTTGAGTATTGACATCATGCATAAATGTTCTGCACTTTAAAACAAACTAACCAAAGAAAGAAAAAGTCATCTTTGGTTTACTTCTTATTCAGATAGGTACTTGAAAACTGCTACAGAAATGGGTTTTTTCTTCCCAGATAGGTGTCAGCCAAAAAAGAAAAAAGAAAAAGAAATTTTTTAAAAAAAGAAGCAAAAGCACATTATCATTATCTGGGATTTGAGTTACTTGAGAAACTTATTAGACTAAATTGGCATATAACCAATAAGAGGGACCCTCTCACTCTCACCCTTCAATCTTCATCAAGTTAACCCACCCACCTTTCATTTGGTGCATCTTTTTGCAATGATGACAACTTAGGATACGATTATGTCCTTTCCAACACTGATTTCTAGTAAAATGTGTCCTTTGCAAGCAACCTCATTCCCTTGTCTTTCTGTTCAATTTGCCATGTTTGGATTCTCTTCGTCTCAACACAAACTTCTTACTGGTGGTGGTTGGTGTGACACAACAATCACACACAAATACAAACAGACACTTTGAACAAGACCCTTGTTTGTTGAATTCATCATCACACTCAATCAAAAGAGACACGCTGGCTCATGATTATTCCCAAGATGTGTTTTTCCTAAAAAGAATAACCCTTGAAGAACTAGATGGAACATGGAGAGAAAAATAAAATAAAATTCATTGGACAAAGACATTTTTTTTTCATTTATGGAAAGGGAAAACAAGAAAAGATAGCAAAATTTTGAGGTGGGAAAACAAAGCAGGAGAATAAAGAAAAGAGTTGCCATCTCATGCTAAGAAAGCCACTTTTACAATTACACCAAAGCTTTTGAACCTTGTTGATGGAGGAAACCATAAACCATTCAAATAAATAAATAAAAACCCATGATGTAATTAACCACCAACCACTGTCTCTCTATCTAAATCATCCACAACACAGGAACACAATCTATTCTCCAATCTCCTCAAGAAGGTGATTCTAATGAGACTCTAGCTGAGGTAACTGGGAATAGAGACAACAATTGTGGTTCTGAGTCTCTTGGAGTGGTCATGGGAGAGGGATGCAAGTAGAAGCCCTTTACAACTATGGCTTTATCCTCCTTTGATGAGTTCCCTAATGAAGGAGAGGACTTGTCAAAAGGGTCATCATTGAATGGTGTGACAGGGCTGAGAGCAAGGGAAAGGAAGTCAAGAAGGCTTGGGGAGAGGATCTTAGGCATGTTTCTTGGTGAGAAGCTTGGAGAGTTGTTGTTGTTGTGATTGTGAGAAAAATTGGGCATCAAGGTGTTGAGCATGAGGTTGTTCTTGAGGCTTTTGTTCCTCCTCTCGTAGAGCTTGAAGCCTTGTTGCTTCTTTGGTGAGTTCGTGATGGGGTATGTTGAAGTTTCTGGATGATGGTGGTGGATCTTGTGATGCTTGTTTTATGCTGTCTGATGAGCCAGCTAGCATTTGGACTACTTGCTTGAAAGTAGAGGTGTCAGCTTGGACAAAAGTGGTAGGGTAAGGGTTGGAGTCAAATCTAGAAATGGTTTTGGGAGTGAGAGGTGGTGTTGGCATTTGGATGGCATTGTTGTTACTACTACTCATGCAATTGCTCGCATTGCTTGTTGGAGACTTCATAGGAGAAGGGTGGTTATGGTTGTGGTGATTGTTAGTCAGTGAATACGACTAACTTTTATGTATAAAACTTGTGTAAATTGTATCAAACTCTTCCAATTTATGGTTATTTTGTAGTGTTATAAGTATTTTCTGTTAAGTATAGGTAATAAATACTTAGTACTTCCATTTTGTGTGTTTAATAATCATTTTCTCTCAATTTCAGGTTAATTAGGCAAGCTTTGAAAAGTGTTGTTTTTCACCTTCTTGCTAAGCCAATCCGCTGGCTTAGCGAGCGTCCGCTAAGTGTAACACTCATGGGCTAAGCACGAGGAAGACTCTGGAAGAAGATGAGTTGTACAGGTTCGCTAAGCGCACCGTTTCATCTCACTAAGCACACCGCTTCAGTCCATCCGCTAAGTGTGATAGGCACGCACTAAGTCGAATGATAATTGCTACATATGAGTTATTTCATAATAAAAATATATTAAAAATATCTTTGAAAATATTTATTTAGCAGTTATTTTTTTGCTTAAATGATAAGAATTGATACTTTTATTATTTATGGCTTGTAGATATAAAAAGATAAGATTACAAGATCTAAAAGATATTGATAACTGCTAAATATGAGCTAATTTGAAAATATCTTTAAAGATATTTATTTAGCAGTTAATTTTGACTTAAAAGATATGAATTGATATTTTTCTTATCTATGACTTGCAGATATAGGAAAGATAAGATTTACAAGATCCAAAAGATATAAAAAAGATAGATAAGGAAGATTTTTTGAATCAAGCCCAAGTCCACTTCATCAGCTATAAATAAAGAGTCATGCCAAGGAGAAAAACACCAAGTCTCAGAGCACTCTCACTACTACTCAAAGCCTGAGAATTCTTACTCTCTTCCTTCTTTTTATCATCTTTCTTTCTTTCACCCCCCCCTTTTCATTGTAAAGCCCTCAATGGCCATGAGTGGCTAAACTCCTAGTTAGGGCCTGGCAGGCCTAAAAAGCCAAAGAGATGTATGATGTACTTCATATTTATCAATGCAACAAGATTATTTTCTAGGTTTTTCTATTCTATTATCTTTTCTGCTTTTATCTTGCATTATTCATCTTTATATTCTTTTAGGGGTTAGACACTCGGGAGAGGGTAACTTCTAAACAAGATTTAAAGAAGGTATGCATGCATTAGTTTTAGGGGTTAGACACTTGGAAGAGGGTAACTTCTAATAGAACAAAAAGAAAGGATTTCATAAGAAAGTCATTGCTAGGAATAGAATGATAATTTTATGCCCATGCATTCTTGCAAACATCTAGAATTCATACTTCATGCATTTTATTTGTTGAGTCTTTATAAAGGAATTTGGGAGATAAATGAATAAAATAGGCTTGTCATCGTGAGGAATCAGGGGCAAGTAAATGAACATATGTGGGTAGAATAGAATCACCTAAATTGATAAAGAAAAATCATAAACTCATACATCCTAGGCAAACAAGGCATGCTAGGTCATAACATTCGCAATCCATTGAATTCTCTCTTTAATTATTCTGCTTTTAATTCTTTTGCTTTCTATTTATAATTTACTATTATTGCATTCTACTTTTTCTTTTATTTCCTTATAAATTGAAAAGTATCCAAGATAAGTACAACACAAAATCCCTATGGATTCGACACTCGGACTTCCGAGTACTTTACTACTTGTGACAAATTTGGTACACTTGCCAACGATTCAACACCGAAATTCACTAATGTGCGCTAAGCGCACGAGCACGAACAAGGCTACCTATTTAAGCATGAAATCAAATTTTGTGAAGGGAGTTTGGGCTAGGATTCAGAGCTTTGCATGTCTGGAGATTCTAGAGAGAGAAAGGTCCAAGTTCCAAAGAGTTTTGAGAGGTTTTGCTGTCTAAAGATCTGCAAAGACTAGAGCTTGAAGCAGGAGCCGTTTTGAGAGCTTGAGATGAGTTTGTGAGTGATTGTGAGATCCTAGAGGTGAAGGAGACATCCTCACCACTTGTATTTTTGCAATCTTTCATCTTTTTCTTCTCTTTGTTGTAAAGAAAGCTTCCTGGTTATGGAAAGCTAAATCCTCTGTTGGATCTTCCATGTAGGTACTTGATGTAAATATATTTCTATCTATTTAATGATGTTTTGTGTGTTCTCTGCACTATCTGCTTTTCACTCCAGTATGCCTTTACCTTGATCACGTAGATGCATGCTTTGTTAGGGTCATTCAACAGTGGAAACTAGTCTGATTCTAAAGTCCTTGATAGTACAAGGCTAAGTTGTCGTACTGTCATGAGGAATCGGGGTGCGATAATTTAGTTGTGTATGTGTGTCTTAATGCAGTCCTGGTTGAGTTTAGTCCAACAAGAGGAATTTGCGGATGATGCTTGATCGGGATTAGGCTAAACTATCATGAGGAATTGGGGTTTAGTATCTCAGGAGACACCATAGGAACACATGAGCATTGTTAGATAGAGAATATCTTTTTAGCATCAGGCACCTATTAGGAAGGCCAACGTGTTTTCTACTTGTTTTTACACATCATTTCTCTCGCGTGATTTTCCTTTTTGCACAGATAGTTTACACACCTATTCATATTCACATTTATCTTTACACACCAGACACCTGTTTGTTGAAATAGCTTACCAAATAACACAAGTTCCCCGAGAGTTCAATACTCGATTCTTACCGTTTTATACTACTTGTGCGATCCGGTGCACTTGCCGGAAGCGAACAAGTTTTTGGCACCGTTGCCGAGGAACTTCTTTTTATTTGGGAAGTTAGTTCGTTTTTAGGTGTCTATTCTTTATTTGTTATTCTTTGATTGTTTTTGTGAATATTTGTTCTTAATTCCTATTTGTCTTCTCTTATTGAACTGGATAACCGCTGTTCTATTAGTATTATATATGCATAGATCTCCCACGGGCAATTTAGTTCCTCTGGACTTAGAAATTGAAGCTACATTGCGAAGGAACAAGGCCGAGAGGAGAAGGAAACTTTTGCAAGACAGAACAGTTGCATCGATTCTTGAGGAAGAGACTCATTTCCCTTACTTATTATCACCTGATTCACCATCATCAAGGGAATCCGCCACTCAATTACCTGAAGTCATTACCATGGCAAAAGAGCATGACCAGAGGATTACCCTTGAGGATTACTCAAGTAGTTCAGTACCACAATTTTTCACCAGCATTGCACGTCCTGAAGTGCAAGCTAATAACATCAACTACCCACATTCCTTAATTCATTTAATACAGGGGAACTTATTTCAAGGATTACCTAATGAAGACCCCTATGCACACTTGGCAACGTTCATTGAAATATGCAACATTGTTAAGATTGCCGGTGTACCAGACGAAGCTATTAGGCTCAGCCTTTTCTCATTCTCATTGGCAGGAGAGGCCAAAAGGTGGCTTCACTTATTTAAGGGTAACAGTCTGAAAACCTGGGAAGAAGTTGTTGAAAAGTTCCTAAAGAAATACTTCCCAGAGTCCAAGACTGCGGAAGGGAAAGCTGCAATCTCTTCATTTCATCAATTCCCTGATGAATCTTTGAGTAAAGAATTGGAGAGGTTAAGAGGTTTATTGAGAAGAACTCCCACCCATGGGTTTTCCGAGCCAATTCAATTGAATATGTTTATAGATGGGCTGAGACCACAAACCAAGCAACTGTTAGATGCTTCTACATGGGGAAAGATAAAATTGAAGACCCCGGAAAAAGCAACAGAGCTAATTGAGAACATGTCAGCCAGTGATCATGTCATTCTATGAGACAGAACCCATCAACCCACGAAGAAAAGCTTGTTAGAGCTATCATCACATGACACTTTATTGGCACAGAACAAGTTGCTTTCTAAGCAACTGGAGATTTTAACAGAAACACTCGGTAAGCTGCCAACTAAGTTGTCTATTGGTCAACCTATGCACTCTTCTATTTTACAGGTTACAGGTTGTACCATATGTGGTAAGGCTCATGAAATAGGCCAATGTATTCCCACTGAAGAAAACACTCAAGAAATTCATTATGTGGGAAATCAACAGCAACAAGGGTATACTCAAGGAGGATTTTCATGCTTCCAACAGGGTCCCTATAATCAACAAGGACAGTGGAGGACACAGCCTGGTAACCAATTCAACAAAGACCAGAGTCGGCCTTCAAACAGGCCAATCCAACAAGGACTTAACATATTCCAGAGGACTACTAAGCTGGAGGAGACCTTGACTCAGTTTATGTAGGTAACAATGTCAAATCATAAAAGCCCTGAGTCAGCACTGAAGAACCTTGAGGTCCAGGTGGGACAACTAGCCAAGCAGATAGCTGACAAGTCATCCAATAGTTTTGTGGCAAATACAGAACAGAATCCCAAGGAGGAATGCAAAGCTGTGATGACAAGGAGTAAAAGGTTTATGGAGGCTGAGGATGAGGATAGTGTTGTGCATAAGAAGAAAACTACTGACAAGAAAGGTACTGATGGCAAGAAAAATGAGGTGAGAGGTGAAAGTAATCAAGAAAATGAGGAACAAATAATGGTCAAGAATAAAGAATTGAAGGATCAAGAAAAAGAAAAAGAAGTAGAAAATGAAAAAATGAAAAAGAAAAAAAATAATAAGAATGCAAAGAAGAGTAGAATTGAAAAAGTTATGGATGAAGGTGTGGAAGTACCATATCTTGTGGTACCTTCCTAGAAGGAGAAAGATCGTCATCTAGCAAGATTTTTAGATATTTTCAGGAAACTGGAAATAACCATGCCCTTCGGAGAAGCTTTGTAGCAGATGCCACTCTACTCTAAATTCTTGAAGGATATGTTAACAAGGAATCATAAATATATTCATCAGGAAAACATCATTGTGGAAGGAAATTGCAGTGCTGTGATTCAAAAGATCCTTCCACCCAAGCATAAAGATCCTGGAAGTGTAACTATTCCTTGTTCAATTGGAGAAGTCAATGTGGGAAAAGCTCTTATTGACCTGGGAGCCAGTATCAGTATGATGCCACTCTCCATGTGCAAAAGATTGGGAGAGTTGGAAATAATGCCCACTCGAATGACTTTACAATTAGCTGACCGTTCCATTACCATGCCATATGGAGTAATTGAAGATGTGTTGGTCAGAGTGAAACATTTTATCTTCCCGGCAGACTTTGTGGTAATGGATATCTCTGAAAATATTGACATCCTGTAATATTGGGAAGGCCATTCATGTTGACCGCAAGCTGCATAGTTGATATGGGGAAGAGAAAGATGGAGCTAGGTTTTAAAGATCATAAAATTGATTTTGATTTGTTTGTTGAAGACAAGCCTGCTCCATAACACAATGTCTACTTACAGGTAATGGAAGGAGGTCAAGAGGTTCTGAAGGTAAGAACCAAAACATAAGATCTCCCAGTGAGGTAAAAGCGTCAAGCTAATGACGTTAAAGAAGCGCTTCCTGGGAGGCAACCCAGTTTTAATTTCTGTAATTTTTTGTTTTTCATGCATTAGATCATTGGGAACTTGCTGTATAATCTATACATTGGAGCATATCAGCTTATCTTTGAATGTTAGATATAAGGGTTTCTAATTGTTAAGGAAGGGACTGAAAAATAACTTAGAAAACATTTTCTGAAAAACAGTCCTTTCGCTAAGCGCCATCTTCACGCTAAGCGCATCTTTTGTCATGCGCTAAGCTGAGAGTCTCAAGCGCTTAGCGCCCAACCCTTGCATCTAAGGCTGATTTGGTCCACTAAGCTGGCCAAGGCTGAGCTAAGCCAACTTCAATTCAATTTGAATTAGGCTAAGTTGCAGCCTGATCGCTAAGCGACAACTTATCCTTGGCTAAGCGCGACCTATTGTCACCAAGCTAAATTGCTTACGGCCAGAACTGAGGTTCAGGAAGCTAAGCATCAATCATGGCCGCTAAGCTGAATTCCTTGCGACAATGTGAGCGCCAAGCAAGTCCTTATCAGCTAAGCGCATGCTCCTCTGTACTTAAGATGCATCATTTTAGCTAAGCCGGCCAGAGCCTGGCTTAGCGAGAGTTGCAGCTTTTCTGATCTATAAACCTCGCTAGGCGGTCTTATCCCCGCGCTAAGCCAAGCCTGTGTTAAAAAAAAACTGATTTTGAATTTGAAACGTCGGCTAAGCGCGTGGATCCGCTAAGCGAGCCTCATTGAGAAACCAAATGTCTCTCTGGCTCGCTTAGCGCATCGGTCCGTTAAGTGAGAGTGTCGAAAATTGCTTAAGTGAGTGTAACAACAGTTACACTCACACTTGCCAGATTCCGAAAACTTTGTCTCTGCATTCTCTCTCTCCAAAAATTCGCACATTTTGCATCTGTACTTTCTTTTTGCATTATCAACTTCAAAGCAACAACCATACACCATCCAAGTAAGTTCCTTGGTTCCTTTTCTCTTTTTCTTGTCTAAACTTTAGGATAGAAGACTTCACTTGTAGTTTTAGATTTTTAGGGTTTTAATGTTTTGTTAGAATTAGTTTAATATTAGTACTATATACACTTGTATAGTGTATTGAGTATGATGCACACATTGCATGTCTGATATACCTTTTAGAGGCTTGAAAAGTGCAAGAAAATGAACTACGTTTTCTGTATTTTCTGAAAAACGCAATGAACTCGCTAAGCGAGCATGCTGCGCTAAGCGAGTTCATCAATACTCATTGTATATAGGTGTTCTCTGAAGAACTCGCTAAGCGCGCTTACCGCGCTAAGCAAGTTCATCCTTTGAGGATGAACACTCATCCTCTTGCTGAACTACCTGTGGCTAAGCGAGGCTGAATCGCTAAGCCCAGGTAACTTAGACATTTTTTTTTATGATAGTCACACGCTAAGCCGAGCTTTCCTGGGCCAAGCACGGTTTGTTGTGGCATCCGCTGAGCTAAGCGAGCTTCGCTTGCTAAGCTCCCAATACTTAGTGAAATTTTTGAGGAGTTGGTGCTGCTAAGCGCAGCCACAGGTATTAGCTGAGGGGGAGACCTTACCCGCTTACTCCAGATACTGCAAGTTGCCTATAAACTATAGAGAGATAGAGGCTTCCATATGCATACCTGGCCGAGGGTTCATCTTGAACTCTGAGGGCCATCCTGGGAAGATTCTCAGGAAGGATCTGACTACACTAGCTCAGGTGTGGAGTGTCCTCTCATACTCCAACTTGGCCCCCACATCACACACTTCTGACTTGACAGTGGATAGAGCTAGGCTGATCTTTGGCCTAGTCTCTCGCTTGGATATGAACATAGGAGCATTGATCTCTGGCCAGATGACCTCTATAGCCCAGTCTAACACTTCTAGGCTTGGGTTCCCTGCTCCAATCACCGCATTATGTAGAGCCAGAGGGGTTGTCTCTGATAGCCTCACTTTTGAGCGCCTGAGCCCGGTCATTAACTTGGCCTACATTAGGAAGAATTGTTGGAACCCCAAGGATCTAACAGTTTCTATCTGAGGGACTAGGAGGGCGAGGGCAAGGCCAGCTCCTACTCCAGCATCCACTTCAGTAGCCCCTTCTGTCCCAGTTCTGACAGATTCTCAGCACTTTGAAGCCATGCTTCAGAGCATTCATCAAGGGACAGATCATTCAATTACAAAGTTTACAGGTGGTGGCGCCTCCAGGATCTATTCCTTCAGTGGAGCAGTTCACTGAGATGGTAGCCTAGCCTGGGACCCAACCTTCTATTCATAGGGAAGATGAAGGTCCCACAGCCCAGGTACCTCAGCATGTGGAGGATGAGTCATTTGAGGCCACCATCCCAGAGCCATTTGTTATAGGAGAAGAGGCAGAGGAGACACAGGTGAGACAGGTAGCTGCTGCCACACCTGAGTGATCCCTTGAGGCTACTTCAGAGCCTTCTGCACAAAGGGATGATATACCCTCACCTCAGCCTACAGCAGACCCCTCCACTCCTCTTTTAGAGATGCCAAAGGACCTGACTACATTAGTCCTGGCTATGGACACTTCTCCTCCAGCTACTCCAGTATTGCATCTGACAGATGAGGAGGATGTTCTGACACAGGACACCCAGGACCAGTCACAAGAATTTTGATTCCTGATGACACTTTTTTTCTTTTTGGTTTATTATTATTATGATTATAGTTTCAGTCCAATATTTCTTTTATGTTTACATATACTGCTAATTTTATTTTTGGGTAGTTAGTTTGCTCATCCTAATGCATTTTGAACAGTTTAACTTGTTTTTTATGACATAGCAGTAAAACACTTTTATCTTTTTGTGAAAATTGGTGTATGTTTTGATTTTGGATTGAATGCATGATTGTGATGGAGTTTGTGTTCCTATTCATGAGTTTGAGCAAGTGTGTATGTTAGACAAAGAAAGAACAAAAATGTGAACTTGCATTTAGAATTGTTAGTCAGTAGACAGATTAATTGAGAAAGAAAAGCTTGGACCAAAACTGGTGAGAGTGTGATCTTAAACTGTGAGTGAACGACTAGCTGTGAATAATAATCTTTGCAAATCTCTGAATTTTAGAATGATATGTGTAAATGAGAACATGATGAAGGCCATGATTTATGTATACACAAGCCTTTTGACCAAACAACTTACCTTGCAAGATAATTGTATCCTTTGCTCCTTTTATAAGCTGAATGATTTTGTCATAAATTGAACCCCGAACTTAAATAATTATCTCCTGATACCTTGCTTAGATTCTAGAAGAGCATATGGTTCAATGCAAAATTTACCCTAAATTTGGGGGAGTAAAGTCAGTTAGAATGCAAAGAAAAAGGTAAGGCATTAGCACACACAACAACTAAGTTGTATGTTAAAAAAAAGAGAAAAGAAAAGAATAAATTGTGCTGGTACTGTCATACCCTAATTTCGTCCGGGGACCTTTGCTTGATGACATGCGACCTTTCTTTGGTCCTTGTGAGGTGCTTGGCACCCATCGTTAGGCAATTTGTGAAATTCCAGGACATGCCGGAAAACCAAAAATATATTGATGCACAATTCGTAAGTTTCCGTGACACACCGGAAATCAAATGGAAGCATCGTTGCATAATTAAGTGAGATTTCGTAACATTCCGTAAGTCAAAAAGGGGATGATTATGTAATCCGCAAGGTTCCGTAACATTATGGAAAGAAAACGAGTATCATTACGAAATTCATAAGTTTCCGTAACTTTACGAAAAAAGAATCACCAAAAAAAAGCAGAGGGGGTGTACTTAGTAAAAATGGGGGTGCAAATAGCACCCAGGCCCACTTAGGCCCTCCAGAATATTCCTCCAGAAGGCTGTTGCTTCTGGAGGAAGCAACCTGGCTCGCCTGGGCGAGCTGAGCTCGCCTGGGCGAGCTGGGCGGCAACCACCTCCCCAATTTTGCTATAAATAGGGGAGGAAGTGAGAAGGAAAAGGGTTCAGCCCCTTTGGCACTTCTCTCTCTTTCGAATTTGTTTGGAAAAATTGTTTCTGGGAACAAAATCTAAGCCGAGGCGCTTCCGAAACGTTTCCGTAACGTTTTTCGTGAGGAATTTCGCAAAGGTTTCAACCGTTCTTCGACGTTCTTCATTCATTCTTCATCGTTCTTTGATCTTCAACGGGTAAGTACCTCGAACCAAGCTTTTCGATTCATTCTATGTACCCGTAGTGGTCCACATTGTATTTCATGCATTTTTATTCTCGTTTTGTTTACTTTTTATACCCCCTTTTGACGTGCTTAAGCCATTTTTCTTAAGTCATTTCTCGCTTAACTTAAAAATAAAAAGTTTCCACCGAACGTTTGAATTGTATTATCCGTTAACTTCGGTTAAAATGAATTCCGACCGTTCGGTCGTGCCGTAACCACGTTGGAAATAAAAAAAAAAGAGGTAAAATAATAATGTAATAATAAAAAAATATCTTTAGGTAAAATAAAGCGGAAAATCAATCAGACGTTTTCTCTTTGGGATTTCTCATTCTTAAACCGAATTGACTAATAACTAAAGTGAAACTAAGGCTAAAATCAACTCGCCTAGTCAAGCTCGTCCATAAAAAATAGGTTTTTGAAGTTTATCATTTCAATTTCTCATTAAGTAAAATGGATCATTTTCAAGGTCCAACGCCTTAAAATGATCACCTTTTAAGTAAAAAAGAATCACTTGATAAGAAAGAACTACGTAGGTCTGATTTCCTCACCGCAAATTGAGGAATACGTAGGAGCAAAGGGAAACACCCTTGTCGACCACAAAAAGAGAAAAAATATAAAAAGGGTATAAAGGATATAAAGACATAAAAAGGGAACATAAAAATCAAAGTCACGTTTGCACATTCGATTAAAGGCTGCCGTCCCGTGGGACGGACGTGTGGGGTGCTAATACCTTCCCCGTGCGTAAATACAACTCCCGAACCTTTCACTTAAAAGTTCGTAGATCGCGTCTTTTCCGGTTTTTCCGACGTTTTTCTCAAATAAACGTTGGTGGCGACTCCGCGCGTATTCCTTTCGTGGAACACGCATCCCGCGAGTCTCGCTTCGCCCTCCCACCGAAGGGTAGGTTGTGACAGTTGGCGACTCCACTGGGGATATATTTTTAGAGAGTTAGGCCATTTAATCTTGTGCAATGTTTTACCATGACGTTTCCCTTTGTTAGTTTCCCTTCATTATGTTCTTGTGTGTATAAGCTCTGTATTGCTTTTAGTGCATTTTAAAATGTATGCACGAGGTAAATATTTATTCATTTGATGCACACAAACACCAACACTATTTGCACACACTGTGAGTGAAAAAGGGCCCTATACCCGGGTTCGTGGGAACATAAGGAGTGGAGGTGAATCTGTGATCATGCTAGGTCTCCGACTTGCTTGATTACAGTGAACCCTCATCTAGAGCTTTTTTCTTTGAAAACTTATTGTTGCTACTAGTCCCTACTGCTACAATATGTTCTTCAAAGAGGATAATACCTCTAGAAACTATCAAAAGAGATATGACTACCTTGGGGGTTATCACTAGATGCCTAGTTAGTTCTCTCCCTCATAGGTCCCTTAAATAGGGGCACGGAGCGAACACGCTGCGTGCCATTTTTCACAACTGCCATGCATAAGTATCATATTCCCTTTTGCTTATGTTCAGTGAATATTGTCATACTGTGTACATTCCCGCATTGTGTCTTTTGCACGGGCATCGCATATGGGTTCTGTCTTGATCCCTTCTGTGAACAAATCAAACGGAGGGTCCGTGTCACCTTAAAAACGTACGTTGGGGCATTTTGCTACCCCTAGACGTCGTATCTATGAAGGGGACAAATTCCCCGGACCCCCGCATTCCTAGATTGCATCTGCGTTATATGCATTCCTTCATGCATTCATCCATTCCACCCATGAGATATCGGAGTTTTGATTTGCACCAGCTTTTTGTCTCACTTTAGTAAACATGGGGACAAATCAAACCGGCAAGAGGTTTTACCAAGTCAAGGTTAAAAGCCTAGATACCACCAGCATCAAGGAATTAGGGCGGTTGATGGGACCTCTCCAGATGCAAGCCTTCCGCAAGACTTACGGAAAAATCTTAGAGTTAACCTTAGCAGAGGTATCCATAGAAGCCATTGCATCACTCACCCAATACTACGACCAGCCTTTGAGATGCTTCACATTCGGAGACTTCCAATTGGTACCAACCATTGAAGAATTTGAGGAAATTCTGGGATGTCCTCTCGGGGGAAGAAAACCATATCTTTCATCCGAGTGTCTCCCCTCTTTGAGCAGAATTGCAACTGTGGTCAAGGTTTCAGCAAGAGGTTTGGACCGCATAAAACAGACTCGGAACGGCATAGCGGGCCTACCACGGGGGTACCTAGAAGACAAGGCGAGGGGTATGGCCAATCAAGGAGATTGGGTCCCGTTTATTGATGTGTTAGCTTTGCTAATTTTTGGGATCGTCCTCTTTCCAAACGTGGATGGTTTGATGGACCTAGCAGCAATCGACGCTTTCCTTGCATACCACCATAGCAAGGAAAGTCCGGTGGCAGCTGTCTTGGCAGATCTGTTTGACACATTTAACCGAAGATGCGAAAAGAGTAGCGCACGGATCATCTGTTGCTTGCCCGCCCTCTGTGTTTGGTTGGTTTCGCACTTGTTCCAACAAGACACAAGACATCCATGTCCGCTCCTGAGCCATCGCTCGTGTACTGAAAAGAGGAGAATAGATTGGGACCAGCTTTTGGCCGGGATAGGAGGTAGAACAATCAGTTGGTTCCCCCGATGGAAGGAAGGAAAAGAAGGAGTCCTTTTCTCATGTGGAGGATACCCAAACATTCCGCTGGTAGGAACGAGGGGTTGTATTAACTACAATCCCGCGCTCGCTATAAGACAACTAGGGTACCCCATGAGGGGAGCACCGACGGAAGAAAGCATGTCTCCTTTCCTTGTGAGGGATTTCGGCGCACAAAATTCCAAGACTATACAAAGAATCCATAAGGCATGGGAAACCCCGTTAAGGAAAGATCAAGAACTTAGAGGCATTCGTAATGGCATCATTGGGGGGTACCACGAATGGCTGAAAGTTCATATACGAGGTTTAGATTGGCTCGCCAAGTTAAAAGTCGTCAGCGAAGGGAGTTTTGAAGCACCGGAAGAGGACAAAGAAGTCCAAGCTCTCAAAAGCGAGTTAGGAAAGGCGAAACTTGCCAAGGAGAAGTTCAAGTTGGCCGCTACACACGTTCGGAAGGAGTGTGCCGGGTTACGGGAAGAGAATGCGATTACCGCAAGAGCCCTTGAACAAGAGACCAAGAGGGCTCGCAAGGAAGAGTATGGACGGAATAAATTTCGCGGAGCTCTATGGGGTAGCAATAGTGAACTCAAGTTGCGAAGGGAAGAAAGGGACCAGTCGCGAGCACATAGCATGGTTCTGAAAGAGGAGTTAATTGCTTGTTCAAGGTCCAAAAGAAGCTTGTCTCAGCGTTTATGCGAGACGGAGACCAACATGCTAGCTATCATCGCCAAGTACCAAGAAGAGTTAGGTCTAGCCACGACCCACGAGCATAGAATCGCGGACGAGTATGCTCAAGTATATGCGGAAAAAGAGGCTAGAGGAAGGGTGATCGACTCTTTACACCAAGAGGCAACCATGTGGATGGATCGGTTTGCTCTTACCTTGAACGGGAGTCAAGAACTTCCCCGCTTGTTAGCCAAGGCCAAGGCGATGGCAGACACTTACTCCGCCCCCGAAGAGATTCATGGGCTTCTCGGATATTGTCAGCATATGATAGACTTAATGGCCCACATAATTAAAAATCGTTAGGAAACTTGTATGGTCTCTCAGACCTTGACTAGATACGACTTTCTTTTTGAAATAAAATGAGTTGGTCCCATGTTTCTACTCCAAAAAGCTTGTGCAAATCAAATCACCCCTACATTTCATCTCTAGCATGCATTTTTTTCCTTTACCCACTCCTCACGTTTGGTTTTTTAGGGAAAAACACCATAACTAAACGCGCCACAAGGCATCCCTATCGCACCAGATCCAAATCTAGAACGATGGGTGATCAAGAGGAGACACAGGAACAGATGAAAGCCGACATGTCGGCTCTGAAAGAACAAATGGCCTCCATGATGGAGGCCATGTTAAGTATGAAGCAGCTCGTAGAGAAGAACGCGGCCACCGCTGCCGCTGTCAGTTCGGCTGCTGAAGCAGACCCGACTCTCTTGGCAACTGCACACCATCCTCCCTCAAACATAGTAGGATGGGGAAGGGACACACTGGGGCACGATGGCAGCCCTCACCTGGGATACAACCGAGCGGCTTTCCCTTATGGATTGCCGCCTGTCATACCCTAATTTCGTCCGGGGACCTTTGCTTGATGACATGCGACCATTCTTTGGTCCTCGTGAGGTGCTTGGCACCCATCATTAGGCGATTTGTGAAATTCCAGGACATGCCGAAAAACCAAAAAAATATTGATGCACAATCCGTAAGTTTCCGTGACACACCGGAAATCAAAAGGAAGCATCGTTGCATAATTAAGTGAGGTTCCGTAACATTCCGTAAGTCAAAAAGGGGATGATTATGTAATCCGCAAGGTTCCGTAACATTACGGAAAGAAAACAAGTATCGTTACGAAATTCGTAAGTTTCCGTAACTTTACGAAAAAGGAATCACCAAAAAAAACAGCAGAGGGGGTGAACTTGGTAAAAATGGGGGTGCAAATAGCACCCAGGCCCATTTGGGCCCTCCAGAAGATTCCTCCAGAAGGCGGTTGCTTCTGGAGGAAGCAACCCTGCTCGCCTGGGCGAGCTGGGCGGCAACCACCTCCCATATTTTGCTATAAATAGGGGAGGAAATGAAGAAGAAAAGGATCCCAGCCCCTTAGGCACTTCTCTCTCTTTGGAATTTGCTTGGAAAAATTGTTTCCGTGAAGAAAATCTAAGCCGAGGCGCTTCCGAAACGTTTCCGTAACGTTTTCCGTGAGGAATCTCGCAAAGGTTTGAACCGTTCTTCGACGTTCTTCATTCGTTCTTCATCGTTCTTCGATCTTCAACGGGTAAGTACCTCGAACCAAGCTTTTCGATTCATTCTATGTACCCGTAGTGGTCCACATTGTGTTTCGTGCATTTTTATTCTCGTTTTGGTTTACTTTTTATACCCCCTGTTGACGTGCTTAAGCCATTTTACTTAAGTCATTTCTCGCTTAACTTAAAAATAAAATAAATTTCCACCGAACATTTGAATTGTATTATCCATTAACTTCGGTTAAAATCAATTCCGACCGTTCGGTCGTGCCGTAACCACGTTGGAAATCAAAAAGAGGTAAAAAAAATAATATAATAATCAAAAAGACATCTTTTAGTAAAATAAAGCGGAAAATCAATCGGACGTTTTCTCTTTGGGATTTCTCATTCTTAATCGAATTGATTAAATAACTAAAGTGAAACTAAGGCTAAAATCAACTCGCCTAGTCAAGCTCGTCCACAAAAATAGGCTTTTGAAGTTCGTCATTTCAATTTCTCACTAAGTAAAATGGATCATTTTTAAGGTCCAACACCTTAAAATGATCACCTCTTAAAATCAAAAAGAATCACTTGAGAAGCAAGAACTACGTAGGTCTGAGTTCCTCATTGAGGATACGTAGGAGCAAAAGCCCCGCTTTTGTCGACCACCCCAAGAGATCGTTAATGGTCCAATGCCTTAACGTTTCTCTCCTTTCAAAAACAAGAGATCGTTAATGGTCCAACGCCTTAACGTTTCTCCCCTTTCAAAATCAAAAGACCGTTTAATGGTTCAACACCTTAAATGACCTTTTGTTCAATAAAAACATATTTTGCAAAAAAAGACAAAAATAACTTAACCAAACACTTTGTTCCAAAAGAACTACGTAGGTCTGATTTTCTCATCCCAAATTGAGGAATACGTAGGAGCAAAGGGAAACACCCTTGTCGACCACAAAAAGAGAAAAAATATAAAAAGGGTATAAAGGATATAAGGACATAAAAGGGAACGTAAAAATCAAAGTCATGTTTGCACATTCGATTAAAGGCTGCCGTCCCTTGGGACGGACGTGTGGGGTGCTAATACCTTCCCCGTGCGTAAATACAACTCCCGAACCTTTCACTAAAAAATTCGTAGATCGCGTCTTTTCCGGTTTTTCCGACGTTTTCCTCAAATAAACGTTGGTGGCGACTCCGCGCGTATTCCTTTCGTGGAACACGCATCCCGCGAGTCACGCGTCGCCCTCCCGCCGAAGGGTAGGTTGCGACACCGCCCAACTACTCACCACCCGTCTTGCAAGAAGATTCGGGCCACATTGCTTCTCCCATCCTTGAAAGAGAGCCTCCTCAACAGCCCGACGAAGTCCACAAAGACCCTCAAGACTATGCTCAAAGGGATGTCGAGTTCTATCCCCCAATCCTCGAAGGGCAGGCACCATGCACGTTGCCTCAACCTAACATCACGGCACCACCAATAGTTTTGTCCACGGAAGGACCGCCCCCAGCAACTGAAGAAAGGAGGAAGCTCGATCTCCTTGAGGAAAGATTGAGGGCCGTGGAAGGGTTTGGGGATTATCCGTTCGCAGACATGACGGATCTTTGCTTAGTACCCGATGTTGTTATTCCCCCGAAGTTCAAAGTGCCGGACTTCGACAAGTATAAAGGGACGACTTGTCCCAAAAACCATCTCAAGATGTACTGCCGTAAGATGGGCGCCCACTCTAAGGATGAAAAGCTATTAATACACTTCTTTCAAGATAGCTTGGCCGGAGCCGCGGTAGTGTGGTACACTAATTTGGAAGCTTCCCGTATCCGTACTTGGAAGGATCTGATTACTGCCTTCCTAAGGCAGTATCAGTACAATTCTGATATGGCTCCCGACCGCACTCAACTGCAGAATATGTTCAAGAAAGAGGGTGAAACCTTTAAAGAATATGCGCAGCGGTGGAGGGATTTGGCGGCACAAGTAGCTCCTCCCATGGTTGAGAGAGAGATGATCACCATGATGGTAGACACTCTGCCAGTGTTCTACTATGAGAAGTTAGTAGGTTACATGCCGTCCAGCTTTGCGGATCTAGTATTTGCCGGGGAAAGAATTGAGGTAGGATTGAAAAGGGGAAAGTTTGATTACGTTTCCTCCACAAATGCGACTGCCAAAAGAATCGGGGCAACAGGGGCAAAAAGGAAGGAAGGAGATGCCCATGCCGTCTCTTCAACACTCGCGTGGGTCAAACCCCAGCAAACACCTCATGGTACCCATCAGTACGTGCAACATCACCCAAGCTTCTCGGCTCATACCGGGAACGCCTCTAGTTCAACACCTGTGCAACCTAAGGCACCCGCCCAGAGGGAAGCTCCCCAAGTTCCAACTCCAAACATGACTCGCCCGGCCGGTAATTCCAACACGACAAGGAATTTCCCTCCGAGGCCATTTTCGGAATTCACCCCACTCCCAATGACGTACGAAGACCTTTTGCCATCCCTCATCGCCAATCATTTGGCCGTGGTAACTCCCGGAAGGGTCCTCGAACCCCCGTTCCCGAAGTGGTATGACCCTAACGCAACCTGCAAGTACCATGGGGGTGTCCCGGGGCATTCCGTTGAAAAATGCTTGGCCCTTAAATACAAGGTCCAACATTTAATGGATGCTGGATGGCTGACTTTCCAAGAGGATCGGCCCAATGTGAGAACCAACCCGCTCGCCAATCATGGAGGGGGAGCGGTTAATGCCGTTGAGTCCGATAGGCCGCACAGGTCTAAACCTTTAAGGGATGTGGCAACCCCTAGGAGGTTTATCTTTGAGGCCCTACAAAAAGGAGGTGTGATTCCCCATAGTGGGTGTAAAGAGGATTCCTGTTTGCTACATTCCGGCGAGCTGCATGACATGGAGACGTGTTTGGAAGTAGAGGAATTGTTACAGCGGATGATAGATCAAGGTCGACTGGAAGTCGGCAGTGAAGGAAAAGAAGAGCAGCATATATGCATGCAGTCCACGGATGGGAGCGGTGTTGCGAAGCCCAAACCCTTGGTGATATACTTCACTAAAAGCGCAGCTTCGCAAAAGCCCGGACACCCCTTAGCAGCCAAACCTGTTCCCTTCCCATACCAAAGTAACCACGCAGTACCATGGAGATATACACCTCCGAGGGAGAAGGAAGAAGAAGCCACCGACGTCAGCTCGTTGTCAGCTAAAGTAACAAATATCACGGGGCTGAGTGGTGTGACCCGTAGTGGTCGTGTGTTCGCGCCTCCGGACCTACCAGTCCAACCCGCGGACGTCAAGGGAAAAGGAAAAGTGGTGGAGGAACAAGATGGCGAAGCACCCCACGCTTCGAATAAAGATATTCCGGCAAAGGCCCCCCCGGAGAAAAAGGATGGTAAAAAGGAGGTGTCACTAGAGGAAGCCAGCGAGTTCCTCCGGATAATTCAGCAGAGCGAATTCAAGGTTATCGAACAGCTCAACAAAACCCCGGCAAGGGTCTCGCTGTTGGAGTTACTTATGAGCTCCGAGCCTCATCGGGCTCTGCTAGTAAAAGTTCTGAACGAGGCCCATGTGGCCCAAGATATCTCGGTAGAAGGTTTCAGAGGGCTGGTCAACAATATCACTGCCAACAACTATCTTGCCTTCGCCGAAGAAGAGATCCCCGCCAAGGGGAGAGGGCATAATAAGGCTTTACACGTATCAGTCAAGTGTATGGACCATATCGTAGCCAAGGTGTTCATCGATAATGGTTCCAATTTAAACGTGATGCCTAAAAGCACTTTGGAGAAGTTACCATTCAATGCTTCCCACTTAAAGTTGAGTTCAATGGTGGTTCGTGCCTTCGACGGCACTCGCCGAGAGGTTAGGGGAGAGATCGATCTCCCGGTACAAATAGGCCCTCACACCTGTCAAGTCACCTTCCAAATAATGGATATTAACCCCCCTTACAGCTGTCTGTTGGGGCGCCCGTGGATCCACTCAGTGGGAGTTGTGCCTTCTACACTCCACCAAAAGTTGAAATTCGTAGTGGAGGGGCACTTGGTCATCGTATCAGGCGAGGAAGACATCTTGGTAAGCTGCCCATCCTCTATGCCTTATGTGGAAGCCGCAGAAGAATCGTTAGAAACCGCTTTCCATTCTTTTGAGGTGGTCAGCATTTCCTCCGTGGACTCCCTCTCTGGGCAGCATTGTCTGTCCGATGCAGCAGTAATGATGGCCCGAGTTATGTTGGGGAACGGTTATGAACCCGGAATGGGTTTAGGCAAGGACAACGGCGGCATAACTAGCCTGATAAACGCCAAAGGAAATCGTGGGAAGTATGGTTTAGGCTATAAGCCCACTCAGGCGGATATGAACATAAGCATCGCGGGAAGGAAGAGCGGTGGTCAAAGCTCGCGTTGGAGACAAGAAAGTGAAGGAAGCCCGCCCTGCCACATAAGTATAAGCTTTATAAGCGCGGGTCTGGAAGACAAAGGTCAAGTGGTCGCGATATGCGAAGATGATATTCCGAGTACATTGGATTTGGTACGACCATGCCCTCCTGATTTCCAGCTGGGAAATTGGCGAGTGGAGGAACGCCCCGGCATTTACGCAACGAGCATAATGTAAACCTTTACGGTTTTAAAAGCTCTATAGTTGGGCCTAGGCTTTAGAGTTTTTCCTTTTGTTAAGGCTTTGTGTCTTTTGTTTTTGAATTTATAATACAAGGATCTTTCTTCATCTGTTCCTACGTCTCTACCCATTCTCATCCATTTGCATGTTTACTTCTTTTTCTGAAACGGCAGATCCGATGACGAGTCCCTCGAAGGTATTAATACCTGGGACCCGCCTATCGACTTCGAGCAAGAAATGAATCAAACGGAAGATGAAGGAAACGAGGATGTGGGACTTCCCCCAGAATTAGAAAGAATGGTCGCCCATGAGGACCAAGAAATGGGGCCTCATCAAGAAGAAACAGAGCTGGTAGACTTAGGAATTGGCAGTGGAAAAAGGGAAGTAAAGATAGGTACAGGTATTACCGCACCTATCCGCGAAGAATTAATAATCCTGCTAAAAGACTACCAAGACATCTTTGCTTGGTCATACCAAGATATGCCCGGTTTGAGTTCTGACATTGTGCAGCACCGATTACCTCTAAATCCCGAGTGTTCCCCGGTAAAACAGAACTGAGAAGGATGAAGCCCGAAACATCCTTGAAGATAAAAGAAGAAGTGAAGAAGCAATTTGACGCTGGATTCCTGGCCGTCGCTCGGTATCCAGAATGGGTTGCCAACATCGTACCGGTCCCTAAGAAAGATGGGAAGGTGCGAATGTGTGTGGATTATCGGGACCTGAATCGAGCCAGTCCCAAGGACAATTTTCCTTTACCATACATCGATATCCTCGTAGATAACACGGCCAATTTCGTTTTATTTTCCTTCATGGACGGTTTCTCCGGTTACAATCAGATAAAGATGGCGCCCGAGGATATGGAGAAGACTACTTTCGTCACCCTGTGCGGGACGTTCTGTTACAAGGTGATGTCCTTTGGACTCAAGAATGCCGGGGCAACTTATCAACGGGCCATGGTAGCTTTGTTCCATGATATGATGCATCAAGAGATCGAGGTCTACGTGGTCGACATAATTGCTAAATCTAAATCCGAGGAAGAACACCTTGTCAACCTGCGGAAGTTGTTCGAAAGGCTTAAGAAATATCAATTAAGGTTGAACCCCGCTAAGTGTACCTTTGGGGTCAAATCAGGGAAATTACTTGGTTTCATTGTAAGCCAGAAAGGGATAGAGGTAGACCCCGAAAAGGTAAAGGCTATCCTTGAGATGCCAGAACCCTGTACAGAGAGGCAAGTCCGAGGTTTCCTGGGGCGCTTGAATTATATTGCCAGATTCATATCGCAGCTCACCGCCATTTGTGAGCCGTTGTTCAAGCTCTTACGCAAAAACCAAACTGATCGCTGGAATGAGGATTGCCAAAAGGCTTTTGGAAGGATCAAAAAGTGCCTAATGAATCCTCCCGTGCTTATGCCACCAGTACCTGGAAGGCCTCTCATTTTGTACATGACAATCTTGGACGAGTCAATGGGGTGTATGCTGGGGCAACATGACAAATCCGGGAAGAAAGAGCGCGCTGTTTACTACCTAAGTAAGAAGTTCACGACCTGTGAGATGAATTACTCCTTGCTCGAAAGAACGTGTTGTGCTTTAGTATGGGCATCCCATCGCCTAAGGCAGTACATGCTGAGCCATACTACCTGGTTGATATCCAAAATGGACCCGGTTAAGTACATCTTTGAAAAGCCAGCTCTCACGGGACGAATCGCCTGGTGGCAAGTCTTGCTATCCGAGTTTGATATAGTCTACGTCACCCAAAAGGCGATAAAAGGAAGCGCCTTAGCAGATTATTTGGCTCAACAGCCTCTTAACGACTATCAGCCCATGCATCCTGAATTCCCGGATGAGGACATCATGGCCTTGTTTGAGGAAAAATTGGACGAAGATCGGGACAAATGGACCGTATGGTTTGACGGAGCGTCGAACATTCTAGGTCATGGCGTTGGGGCAGTATTGGTCTCTCCGGACAATCAATGTGTACCCTTCACAGCCAGGCTGGGATTCGACTGCACCAACAACATGGCCGAATATGAAGCATGTGCCCTAGCCGTCCAGGCAGCGATTGACTCCAATGTCAAACTACTCAAGGTATACGGCGATTCGGCATTGGTAATCCATCAGCTGAGAGGGGAATGGGAAACTAGAGATCCCAAGCTGATACCCTACAAAGCCTATATCAAGGAATTGGCTATGACCTTCGATGAGATCTCTTTCCATCATGTTCCCCGCGAGGAAAATCAAATGGCGGATGCACTTGCTACGTTGGCGTCTATGTTCCAGCTAACACCGCATGGGGATTTACCCTACATTGAATTTTGGTGTCGTGGCAAACCCGCGCATTGTTGCCAAGTGGAAGAAGAACGGGACGGAAAGCCTTGGTATTTCGACATCAAGCGATATGTCGTAACCAAAGAATACCCGCCAGAGATTGCCGACAATGATAAAAGGACATTGAGAAGGTTGGCAGCCGGTTTCTTCATGAGTGGAAGCATACTGTATAAGAGAAATCACGACATGACACTCCTGCGGTGTGTGGATGCCAGGGAGGCAAATCACATGATCGAGGAAGTCCATGAGGGCTCGTTTGGAATGCACGCCAATGGGCATGCTATGGCCAGGAAGATCCTAAGAGCAGGTTATTACTGGTTTACCATGAAAAGTGATTGTTGTGTCCATGTGAGGAAATGCCACAAATGTCAAGCGTTCGCAGATAATGTCAATGCCCCACCACATCCTCTGAATGTCATGTCCGCCCCTTGGCCTTTCTCCATGTGGGGAATAGATGTCATCGGGGCCATTGAGCCCAAGGCCTCGAATGGTCATCGCTTCATCCTCGTAGCGATAGATTATTTCACCAAGTGGGTCGAGGCGGCTTCATATACCAATGTCACGAGGAATGTGGTGGTCAGGTTCATTAAGAAGGAGATCATCTGCCGATATGGTTTGCCAAGGAAGATTATCACGGACAACGGCACCAACCTGAATAACAAGATGATGGGGGAAATGTGCGAGGAGTTTTAAAATCCAGCATCACAATTCCACACCCTACCGGCCAAAGATGAATGGAGCCGTGGAAGCGGCCAATAAGAATATCAAAAAGATTATCCAAAACAAGACCATGTCATACAAGGATTGGCACGTAATCCTCCCATTCGCGTTACACGGTTACCGAACTTCAGTGCAAACGTCAACTGGGGCAACGCCGTTCTCGTTGGTATATGGGATGGAGGCTGTGTTACCGTTTGAGGTAGAAGTCCCGTCATTAAGGATCTTGGCAGAATCTGGATTAAAGGAATCAGAGTGGGCTCAAACGCGCTATGACCAGCTCAACCTCATTGAGGGTAAGCGCTTAACAGCCATGAGTCATAGGCGCGTGTACCAGCAAAGAATGAAGAGTGCATTCGACAAGAAAGTACGCTTGCGCAAGTTCCATGAGGGAGACCTTGTGCTAAAGAAAATGTCCCATGCTGTCAAGGACAATCGAGGGAAATGGGCCCCGAACTACGAAGGGCCTTTTGTTGTGAAGAGGGCTTTTTCCGGAGGAGCCCTGGTGCTTACCAACATGGATGGCGAAAAGCTACCTTCACCCGTGAATTCTGATGTCGTCAAGCGATATTATGCTTAGAATCTGGGGCAATTAAGGATGTCGCTGCATGTTCTTTATCTTTATGCGTTTTCTGGATTTCCCCCAGGGATTTCCTGTCTGCTGTATCTCTCATTACAATCTTTCAAAGAAATGAACGTGGATTCGAGGCTTTAGTCCTCACGTTGGTTTCAAACCTTGCATTCGATTTGTGATCACCTGAGTCCTTCCGCTCAGTTCGTGGGATGCCCCAAGCACTTAATTAAAATTGAACCTAAACCAACTTTCGCTCAAATTTGTTGCATTTGCAAACATTCATGCATACGCATACGCATGCATATTGTTGTGGTAAAACAGGGGCAGGATCATCTTGAACTACCTTCTGGGGTGAGGACAACACATGGACAGCAGAAACCAATCAAGGTAAGACAACGACGCGGTCAAGATTGGCCATACCTTGTTGTTTATTACTTGCAGGTGCTTAGGAATGGATGCAAGTGGGGATAGGGTCACGATCGACTGATCGTTGCCCTCTCTCTGCGCTAGACAAGCAGAGAACGTCGCTGCAAGGCAGCCCCGTATCCTTTGTATTCGCAGTTTTCTTTTACTGTTTTGTTTGTTTTAAAAAATAAAAATAAGTAATCAGCGCCTAATTCTAACTTAAGTAAGTTCAAGTTAGGCAAGACGCTAATCCATGAGAAAGGAGGGGACATGGTTAATGTTCCCCTCAAAAAAAAAAATGCAGGTTAGCTCGCCTGGGCGAGCCACCCCTGCACCAAATTATAAGAATGATGAAAGGGGGGACGTTTTTGCATTCAAAAACTTCTTTTCCCCCTTTTCAAAAGCCATACCCACGGGATTGACGAGTTTGCAGCCCTAGGGTCATCATTTTTCGCATTTTTTGATTCTGTTTTGCGCTTTTGTTCATCACCAACAAGTAAGTGTTCCATCCCTAAGCTTTCTAGCTTTTCATTGGTGTATTTTGATCTCCTTTTGGTGCTCTAAATTGTGGGAATGTGCTTAAATATGTGGGGCAATATTGGTTTGTTTTCCTGCTTGATTAGGTTGAATTGGGGGTTTGTGTGGGATGGCCCTAGGCCTATAATGCATTTTGAAACAATGGGACATGCCACATTGTCCCCGTTCTCTTGCTATTGATGCCTAAACACGCGCCCACCAAGTGTTCGGTGAAATGCCTCAATGGCATTAGCGCGTGACTTTTGTAAGGAAACGACCCATGGGGCATTTTGGTTTGTACATATTTTTGGGACATGTATTCATTCCCGAAAAAGGCTAGAGTAATTGCCCCACATATATCCTAGGCCTAGGAATCAAAGTTTTTATGCAAAAGAACACAAGAGGAGGTGCATGTTGGGTAAAGTTACCCTTTTTGGCCAGCAATCAGCTATGGGCCACGCTACAATATTTTCCCTATACCTAGATGGTTAGGAATTTTGCTCATCATAAATGTGTAGGTTTAGAATAGGTAGCAAGATACCTTTGGCAATTTACGCTTTGGGTATGGTAGTAAAATACTTGGATGTATGTACATATAATTTTTGGTAGTCAAAATGTCTCACAAAAATCTATAAATATGGTGCATGTTATGTAAAGAAAATACATTACAAAAATACCTTTTAATTTGAATACAATTTTAGTGAGCAAAAGAAAATATACTTGAATTTGCATGCGGCTTTAGGTAGTAAAAAAAACACTTGAAAAAAAAAAGGCATGATATGTAGCACCTTATTGTGTAGATAGTCAAGATTCATCATGAAGTTTGTGTATGTATAGGTATTAGAAATACCAAGATGTGCACGTATGCAATTTTTGATAGCCAAAGTGCTTAGAGTATGCATGTATGTGAATTTAGCAAAGGAAATGTGTGTGATGTAGGTAACAAATACACCTTGGAAGTACATGTAAATAATCTAGGTAACGAAGGTGCCTTGATTGTATATGGGTGCATTTTTCTTAGTTATAAGAATGTCTTGTGCAAGTGAACGTTCGTGAAGGAGTATGCGCATAAGCTTGCTCTAAATTTACATTGATGTTTGTATTTATTGGAGGGAGTTGTATGCCATTTTTGTTTTAAGGGTAGCATTTCTTGGTAAAAACTAACTTTCCAAATGTTTGCCTTCGCAGGAATGGCCCCGAGGAAGCTTGCCTCAAAGAGGTCCAGGAAGGACAAGGCGGCCGAAGGAACTAGTTCCGCTCCGGAGTACGACAGTCACCGCTTTAGGAGTGCTGTACACCAGCAGCGCTTCGAGGCCATCAAGGGATGGTCGTTTCTCTGGGAGCGACGCGTCCAGCTCAGGGAGGACGAGTATACTGATTTCCAGGAGGAAATAGGGCGCCGGCGGTGGACATCACTGGTTACTCCCATGGCCAAGTTCGATCCAGAAATAGTCCTTGAGTTTTATGCCAATGCTTGGCCAACAGAGGAGGGGTTAGTGGATCCCGTTTGATGCCGACGCTATTGGCCAGCTCCTGGGATATCCGTTGGTGTTGGAAGAGGGCCAGGAATGTGAGTATGGCCAGAGGAGGAACCGGTCTAATGGGTTCGATGAGGAGGCCATCGCCCAGCTTCTATGTATACCGGGGCAGGATTTTGCCCGGACTGCTGCAAGGAGGCGAGTGCGAATCATGCACACCAACATGACCACCCTGACCCAGATATGGATGACGTTGCTCCTCAGCAACATCCTGCCCAGCGATCATAATTCTGACCTCCCCCTACCGAAGTGTCAGCTGGTGTACGCCATCCTGACGCGGATGAGCATCCATGTGGCTCAGTTAATCGCTGATGCCATTTATATTTTTGCAGGTATGGCGCCTACCAGGCATCCTTTGGATCCAGATAAGTCCAACAGGGCCCTGGGATTTCCCTCGCTGATCACAGGACTCTGCCAGTCATTCGGAGTCCCCGTTGCACCTACCAAGGTAATTCGGCCGCCCATCACCCGGGCTTTTATTGAGAAGTACTGTACCCAGAGACAGGCTCAGGGTGATGCTCCACAGGCCGCAGGCGCGTCACCACCACCTCATCAGGCTGGCCAGGCTGGGGCATTTGACATGGAGCAGTATTTACGGCATTTGGTTCGCCAGCAGGCGGCCAACCACCGAGCACATGTACAGACCCATGATTGTCTGTACCAGATGAGCCTCAGCATGTAGAGCCAGGGCTTCGCTTCTTTTTCATGCCCTACTCCAGACCAGTTTAGGGCAGAGGTCGCATGGCCCGGAGATTGGCCCGAGGCCCAAGCAGGAGAGGCACCCCCAGAAGCTCCCGGCGGTGGAGAAGAGGCCCACGAGGACGAGGAGATGGCCGATTTGCTTGACTTCTTGGGAGGGAGTGGAGATACGTGACTGGGAGATCCCCAGATTCATGTTTTCTTTCATATTTCTTTTATCATTTTTATGCTATGACTTGAGAGACTAATGTTTGTTTTTGTTGTTTCGATTGTCATTTGTACAGCGCATACATTTTTGTTTAGATTGTTGCGTTAGTGTTTATATATCATTACTATCGATGATGTTTGAAATTCTGGAACCGTGTAGAGTTCTTCATTTAGGAACATCGTCCAAAAAATATATATGTAAAACAAACAAAAGTCATGATAAAAGTAAAAATAGAAAAGAAAAAATGAAATGGAGAAGAAAACAAAAGAGAAAAGAAAAGAGCAAGTAAAGAAAAAGAGAGCAAATAAGGAAAAAGAAAGCAAGTAAGAAAAAGATGGAAAAAGAGAAAATAAGTTGTTTAGCTAAAAACCGACATGCTTTTGAAAAGAGATGATTTCCAACTTTTCTTTGAAAAAAATTCATTGATCATAACCAATTTTTGAAAGAATGTGTCTGCACCTGAAGGGTGAATGCTGTGAAATTTCCCCGGACGCCCGAAAAGGACTAGGATGAATGCACAAATTGATAAAAGAACATATTTTGGAAACATTGGTTTGATTTAAAATAGAGGAAATGAATCTTGAGTCCTAGCATCACATAACCATAAAAATTTGACACTTGAGTGTCCGCATAGGTGCATGCATGACCAGTTTTGCATAAAATTTCCAAATCATCATTTTTGCATTTGTGTCATGGAAATAATGTGGGGCATCCCTTTTATCCTTGAACCAAACCAAACCCTGACATGTATCATGTCTAGCCTTTCTACAAGCTTTGAGCCAAAATCCTGACTCACCATAAACCTTGACCCAGGGTGAGAATGTCAATCCTTACTCTCGGAAACAAAAAAGAAGGAAAGGAAATTTCCAATCAAAGAAAGAAAAAAGGAGAGGAAAGGAAATTTCCAATCAAAGAGAAAGAAAAGAAGAGGAAAGGAAATTCCCAATCAAAGAGTGGGAGAAAGAAAAAAGAAAAGAATGAAAATTCCCAACCGAAGAATGGGAGAAAGTAAAAAAGGGAAGGAAAGAAAATTCCTGATCAAAGGAACCAGAAGAAATGTGCAGAGAGGTCTTTAGACCGGATAGTATCTGAACAATACAGAATTGTCACCAAATGAACAAAAAGAAGGAAAGGAAACCATGACCTAAAATGGTCTTCTCCCTTTAGTTGCCAACCAGAATCAGTGCGCTAGCGACTTGTTCGCATTGCGCAAAACCAAAACAGAAAAGGAAAAAAGCCAACAAAAAATCAAAAGCCAAAAACACACAAAAGCCGAAAAACCCGCTAAAAGAACCCATTCCCAAGGGAAGTCCTATTGATCCATGATCACGCATGTAATTTTTGATTTGATAGGAAATAATTTGCAAAGTCAAGTTATGACATATCTATGGTTTGGAATTAGGATGAAACACTTACCTGTGCGAGATTGATACACTTTGAGTGGATTTCTTCTATTTTTTGTCGAACCCAGTGTTTCCTCTAAATGGTCATTCAGAAACGAAAAGCTAACATCCAAAATCTCATTTATGGTTATGGGGATCCCATCAGCAGACTCTCCTTCCCTGGTAGACGCATTGTTTGTCACTCAAAAAAGCATATGTTGCTCTAATTAGTTGGAATATTTGTCTCTTTGCTAAAGCATGTTTGCATTTTAGTGGAGAAAACATCGAGACTTTTTCAAGTCTCACAAGTTATCCAGAACTACGTAGGTCTGAGTTCCTCATTGGAGGATACGTAGGAGCAAAAGCCTCGCTTTTGTCAACCGCGCCGCTTTCTGTTACCATGACCCAAGAGCTGGTAGCCCGCGGAGACACCTTACGGTTATCCGCACCTCGTCATTAAGTGACCCCAAGTGTGATTGATGAGCAGAGGCCAATGTGGTCATCTGCGCCCTTTCCGGAGATGTCAGCATCTTCTGGTGGAGACTTTTTCAAGTCTCACAAGTTATCTAGAACTACGTAAGTCTGAGTTCCTCATTGGAGGATACGTAGGAGCAAGAGCCTTGCTTTTTTCGGCCGCCCCATAATCTTTGTCATACTGACCCTGAGGTCATGTGACATGCATCCTTGTGTCATCCAGAGGCGGCGGGCCCGATGATACGCGGAGATACCTTACGGTTATCCGCACCCTTTTGTCATCCAGAGGCGGCGGGCCCGATGACACGCAGAGACAAAATTTGGTCATTCTGCACCCTTGTGTCATCCAGAGGCGGCGGGCCCGATGATACGCAGAGATACCTTACGGTTATCCGCACCCTTTTGTCATCCAGAGGCGGCGGGCCCGATGACACGCAGAGACAAAATTTGGTCATTCTGCACCCTTGTGTCATCCAGAGGCGGCGGGCCCGATGATACGCGGAGATACCTTACGGTTATCTGCACCCTTGTGTCATCCAGAGGCGGCGGGCCCGATGATACGCGGAGATACCTTACAGTTATCCGCACCCTTTTGTCATCCAGAGGCGGTGGGCCCGATGATACGCGGAGATACCTTACGGTTATCCGCACCCTTTTGTCATCCAGAGGCGGCGGGCCCGATGACATGCAGAGACTGACATGGTCTTCTCCACCTTTTGTTCCTCCGGGAACAACAAATCATTTACATGCGGAAATTTTATGGTCACCCGCGACTCTCGTCAACCGAGAGGAACGAAATTAGTGTCATACTCTAATTTCGTCCGGGGACCGGTCACCCGCGACTCTCGTCAACAGAGAGGAACGAAATTAGTGTCATACCCTAATTTCGTCCGGGGACCTTTGCTTGATGACATGCGACCTTTCTTTGGTCCTTGTGAGGTGCTTGGCACCCATCATTAGGCAATTTGTGAAATTCCGGGAACAATAAGTCATTTGCATGTGGAGATTTTATGGTCACCCGCGACTCTCATCAAATCGAGAGGAACGAAATTAGTGTCTTATCTTTACTTTCCTTTTATCTCCAATAAAAGACAAGTAAAGAGGGGCAACTGTCATACCCTAATTTCGTCCGGGGACCTTTGCTTGATGACATGCGACCTTTCTTTGGTCCTTGTGAGGTGCTTCGCACCTATCGTTAGGCAATTTGTGAAATTCCAGGACATGCCGGAAAACCAAAAATATATTGATGCACAATCCGTAAGTTTCTGTGACACACCGGAAATCAAATGGAAGCATCGTTGCATAATTAAGTGAAATTCCGTAACATTCCGTAAGTCAAAAAGGGGATGATTATGTAATCCGCAAGGTTCCGTAACATTACGGAAAGAAAACGAGTATCGTTACGAAATTCATAAGTTTCCGTAACTTTACGAAAAAAGAATCACCAAAAAAAAGCAGAGGGGGTGTACTTAGTAAAAATGGGGGTGCAAATAGCACCCAGGCCCACTTGGGCCCTCCAGAATATTCCTCCAGAAGGCTGTTGCTTCTGGAGGAAGCAACCTGGCTCGCCTGGGCGAGCTGAGCTCGCCTGGGCGAGCTGGGCGGCAACCACCTCCCCGAGTTTTCTATAAATAGGGGAGGAAGTGAGAAGGAAAAGGGTTCAGCCCCTTTGGCACTTCTCTCTCTTTCGAATTTGCTTGGAAAAATTGTTTCCGGGAAGAAAATCTAAGCCGAGGCGCTTCCGAAACGTTTCCGTAACGTTTTCCGTGAGGAATTTCACAAAGGTTTCAACCGTTCTTCGACGCTCTTCATTCGTTCTTCATCGTTCTTCGATCTTCAATGGGTAAGTACCTCGAACCAAGCTTTTCGATTCATTCTATGTACCCGTAGTAGTCCACATTGTGTTTCGTGCATTTTTATTCTCGTTTTGTTTACTTTTTATACCCCCTTTTGACGTGCTTAAGCCATTTTACTTAAGTCATTTATCGCTTAACTTAAAAATAAAATAAATTTCCACCGAACGTTTGAATTGTATTATCCGTTAACTTCGGTTAAAATGAATTCCGACCGTTCGGTCGTGCCGTAACCACGTTGGAAATAAAAAAAAAAAAGAGGTAAAATAATAATGTAATAATCAAAAAAATATCTTTAGGTAAAATAAAGCGGAAAATCAATCGGACATTTTCTCTTTGGGATTTCTCATTCTTAAACCGAATTGACTAATAACTAAAGTGAAACTAAGGCTAAAATCAACTCGCCTAGTCAAGCTCGTCCATAAAAAATAGGTTTTTGAAGTTTATCATTTCAATTTCTCATTAAGTAAAATGGATCATTTTCAAGGTCCAACGCCTTAAAATGATCACCTTTTAAGTAAAAAAGAATCACTTGATAAGAAAGAACTACGTAGGTCTGATTTCCTCACCGCAAATTGAGGAATACGTAGGAGCAAAGGGAAACACCCTTGTCGACCACAAAAAGAGAAAAAATATAAAAAGGGTATAAAGGATATAAAGACATAAAAAGGGAACATAAAAATCAAAGTCACGTTTGCATATTCGATTAAAGGCTGTCGTCCCATTAAAGATTGGAGGTCTATTGATAGAATTCCCTTCTGGAAATAAGGAATTTGCTGAGGCCATCTTTTTCTTGAAGCTTCTAAACTTTGTACAAGAATGAAGCTCTGATACCACTTGTTAGACAAGTGGCCTCAGATATCTTAAGAAGGGGGGGGTTGAATTAAGATATTCCAAACTTTTCTCCTAATTAAAAATCTATCTTACTTTTTACTTAAGTTATGAATTCCCTTAATGACAATCTTCTTAAATATTAATTCAAATGAAGCAACTTGAATATAAATATAAAGCAATAATAAATAAAGGAGATTAAGGGAAGAGAAAATGCAAACTCAGTTTTATACTGGTTCGGCCACACCCTTGTGCCTACGTCCAGTCCCCAAGCAACCCGCTTGAGAGTTCCACTAACTTGTAAATTCCTTTTACAAGTTCTAAACACACAAGGACAACCCTTCCTTTGTGTTTAGAGATTCTTTACAACAAGAGACTCACAGTCTCTTAATCCCTTAGAGAATGAGAAGAAGAAGAGGAACAAATCTCTCTAGAAAGAGATGGATTTTACAAATTGAGCACTCAATTAATTCCTTAATGAATTGCAATTGAATTGGCCAAGGAATTCTTAAGAGGATAAAATGAAATTGCTCTTTGAGAGGATAAACACTTTGTTGTTCTGAAAATCTCTGAGCAATTTCGTGTTTAAGTCACATATATATAGACCATTGGTGGTCATGAGTAAAGCCTTTGAAAAGTTGTGACTCTTGAAATTATTTTTCTGAAATTCCTGTCTGGTAATCGATTACAGAATTTGTGTAATCGATTACAGCTTTTAAAATTTGAATTAAAACGTTTACTAGCTGCTGGTAATCGATTACCAAAATTGTGTAATCGATTACAGCTTTTAAAATTTTGAATTCAAATTTTTATAGCTGTTATAAAACGTATTTGGCCACTGGTAATCGATTACATCCTCTGGTAATCGATTACCAGAGAGTAAAACCTTTGAAAAACACTTTTTATTTTAAATCACTTGGCCAAACCTTTGCTAATTCAATTAGGAATTCCCTTCCTAATATTCTAGTGATCATCTTGATGTTGTGCCTTGTAATCTTGAAGTATTGTCTTGAATTTTAATCTTGAAAAGCCCCTTTGCATTAATTGCAACACATAATCATGATCATCATCAAAACATCAAAGCCAATTGCATCTACACGTTGGTGGCGACTCCGCGCGTATTCCTTTCGTGGAACACGCATCCCGCGAGTCTCGCTTCGCCCTCCCACCGAAGGGTAGGTTGTGACAGGTACAATAAGGTCAAAAGCAAATTAAGAAGAAAAGATAGTGAGAAAGCTACTTTTATGACACATGATCATTTGGATAAGTCTAGGACTTATGCTCTCTTAGAATCTAAACCTTTGAATCCTAGAAAAACCAATGAATTTTTGTAGCCAAGCCTCACTACAAGCCTGAGAAAGTCCTTCTGGTTCTGTTTATACATTTTTGACTTTATGGCATGAGATGAAATTCAAAGATTGGATCCTTAGTTGATAACACAGTTTATCTTCATTAGATCCTTAGTTGATACCTCACAAGTTTGAACTACAATACAATCAACACTAGTAATGATATTTTGCCTTCGCACGCTTTTATTACCACTATTCCTGAATTATGATCATTGGTTTCAAACTTGATATTTAAATAGTTGAGTTTATGTATATTAAAATTGCAAATTTATGCCAGAAATTAAATATCTTGACCATGAGTTTCAGTTAGATGCCAAGCATAGAAAATTTTATGCTTAACAGTTCCTGTAAACTGGCCCGGGGAATTATAAGTTGGGATTGGCCTATTAAGACGTTATCGTTCTCCAGAATATTAACAGCTTGAAAGTACAAGACCAAGAGTTCTAATTGTGAATTAAGAGGTATTGTTACCTATTATTGTTGTTTGGTTGAGAAATAAAATTCATCAATAGATGTGCAAGCCTATGATATACAAAGGAAACAAAAGTTGAAAAACATGCCAAGCTAGGTTTCTTCTTCATACTATTAATTAGGACACAAATACTAACATATCAGAGAGCGTTTCACAATAGATATAGGATAGTCTTAAGAAAGTCTACAAAGCCATAACATATATATAGTACTAAGGAGATATATTCTTAAATCCCCTACAAATCGTTTTGCTTACATTACCCTTAGCATTCATATGCTATCATACTAGAAGGCAAACTACAAGTAGCAGAACATCTCAAGTCTCAATTCTAAACACATCATCTGTAAAGAAAAAAAAATCTCTAGTTAGATCCGTAGTTTGTTTGCTTATTATAAACATAGTGAATTAGAAATGTAGCAAAAAAATCAGTCAGTAGGTAGAAATGGAATATATACATATGTACACAAGGAATCCAACTGAATAAAATCAATCAGTAGGTAGAAATGGAATATAGACATATGTACACAAAGAATCCAACTGAATCATGACCTATTTCTCTTTTGAAAATATACAATTAAACTAACAGAGAGAAACTTATTAATCAAATAATCATGTTATTTTCTTATTTGCTCCATTAATGTATAAACCAAAATTTCTTTCTCGGATCATTTAATTCTAAATGTTTTTATCTTCAATTTGCATTTCTATGAACATTTGGTGAACTTACAAATGTATTTGACTTGTTTGCATGTGGAACAATTAATAATTAAAAATTCTAAATAGCAAAAAACAATGTTTTACGAAAATTACATTTAACAATGCCACCTGATGTCTGCCACTTCACTATTTTTTCCTTTTTTAATTTATTATTTAAATAATATAATAATTACATGTCAATTTGTCTTTTTTCATTAAACAAACAAAAAACATGTTTGTGATAGACCTAATGTTACTTAAAAACTAATATATATGCCAACAACTTATTTTGAAAAGTAATTGTTTTTCTTAAAGATCTATATAAACATTAATTTAGTCTCAAATTAAATTATTTCAAACACATCTTTAAACTGAAAGTAGGGCAACTTTTTATTGTCCAAACTGATGAGACAAATTAGTACCAATGCATGAAACCAATTTATTGGAGGCTCACACAATCATTCCCCATCCTCACCCTTCGTTATTACCTATAAACAAATTAAGATTAGTTAGAGGGGGAAACAACTATGAATTTTATAGTATGAGTGTGAAATTGGTCAGGGAAAAACTTACACTAATCAAAGGGACATCTGATCTTGTCGTGCATACTGATTATTGGGTTGTAATCTAGTGACTTGGAAGTAGCCACGAGAGTCAAACTGCTGCGAAGACTGCATAGAGTCATAGTTTGAGCCTCCAGGCAACACAGCCATGTTATGGTGGTTCCTCTCACTTTCAGCTATCTACACCCCCATCAACAAAAGCATGCATAGTTATTAAATAAACATAATAATATACAACCAAAAAATTAATGCACATAGAAAAAGGACAGAAAGAGATAGAAACAAACCTTTGCTCGAAGAAGCTGGTTGTTGTTTTTGTGTAAGTCTATCTCCAGCAATGTCAATTTTAGTTATGATACTTTGAAAGCCACACCAAGTAGTGAAAACCAGGATTGTTTCTCATATTTGTTAATATTGTGAAAATTTTAATCTATATCTATATATAAGTATATTTTGTATGTCCTGATCTAGTTCGTACCTTTGTCGCGATTATTTTGAACCTAATATATTGCTCTCTTTTAAATCTAGGTTGTGAAGGTTCAGTGGAATATTGGCTGAGCTGACAACACCCCAGCACAGAGACTGCTCTAGGTCATTGGTATGCATAAACTCCTCTTGATCAATATTTTGTTTCAGAAATGTAATTAATGAAATTACTCTGCAAGATTTATAGATACTTTTGCTAAATTATTAAATGGAAGATAAATCTTGCAACTGATTGGATGTTTAATATCAACAAATACTATGACTTTCAACTGCAATCTTGACCACTTGATCATAGAAGCTTTGATACCATGCCAAGCACCAACTTTCCTAGAAATTTTAGTTGTTAGGTGAATGCACATAGTTGGTTTTATGTATCTAACAAATACTAATGTTTTCCATATTTATGAGCACCAAGGCACAAACCTTTTATTGTTATATTGTAAATTTCATACCCTAATTTCGTCTGGGGATGATCATTTGCAAACATTCAGATTCTCACCAGCCAAATTGAGCTGCTTGGCACAAGTTTCCATGCAAATCGAAAGGTTTTTCGACATTTCAGAAGATAATGCGGAAAATACTCAAAAGGGAGGGCAAAAAGGTCATTTTTGCACTTTTTCAAACCCCTGGCTCGCCCAGGCTAGCCTTTGGCTCACCTGCGCCACCAAAATTACTTAATGGAGAAGTAACCAACTCGTCTAGGCGAGCTAGGTTGGTTCAGAATGAGTAAATCCTCGCTTGGGCGAGCTAAGTTCGCCTGGGCGAGCTACCTTTAGCCCAAATGCTTTGTTTTGCTATAAATAGGCATGAGAAGGCTGACGTAAAGGGTCCCTAAAGTTCCCTGAAGTCCAGAGGTCCATAAAGAAGAAGAAAGAAGAGAAAAGAGGAAGAAAGAAGAGAAAACAAGGCTGAAACGCTTCCGAATCGCATCCATGATCAATTCCTACACCGTTCGTCATTTGTTCTTCAGCCGTTCTTCACCGTTCTTCGTTCTTCATCCGGTTAGAGTTTGCTTTTAAGGATTTGAACTTGATTTATGGACCCTTAGGGGTTCCCCTTTATTGTTTGTGCATCTTCATCTCCTTCTTCGATCATCGGTGATCTTTTTCTTTGTTTAAAGTGAGTTTCAACTGATCGTTCATATCGTAATCTCATTTAATCACCATTAAAATAAAATTCAACCGATCGTTTCTGTCATAAACTCTTTTCATCAATGTTAAATAAGTTTTAACTGGTCATTAGCACCGCAAGTTATCTCTAAAAAAGGATTGAAGATTAATGAGCCAAAACCAAATAAAGCCAACTCATAAACTTCTTCATTTCATCAAAAAAAATCAAGAGATCGTTCAAAGGTCCAACGCCTTAACAATTCTCGCCTTTCAAACTTGATAAGATCGTTTCAAGCTCCAACGCCTAAACAACTCTTTCTTCTCTTTTCTAAAATCAAGAGATCGTTTCAAGGTCCAACGCCTTAACGATTCTCTCCTTTCAAAAATCAAAAGATCGTTTCGAGGTCCAACGCCTTAAACGGCTTTTGCTCGGTTAAAATCAATCTTTCAAAAAAGATTAAAAAAAAAAATTTAACCAACATTCAATTCTTAAAGAACTACGTAGGTCTGATTTCCTCATCACACCCGAGGATACGTAGGAGCGAGGGAAACACCCTTATCGACCCCCCAAAAAGTAAAAAAATATAAAAAGGGAAAATAAAGATAAAAGAAAAGATAAACAATATTGAAGTCATGATTTGCACACTCGATTAGAGGTTGCCGTCCCTTGTGATGGGCATGTAGGGTGCTAATACCTTCCCCGTGCGTAAATGACTCTCGAACCCTCATTTTCAAAAGACGCAGACCCTCGACCTTTTCCATATTTTGTTTTTCCAACGTTTTCCTCGAATAAACGTTGGTGGTGACTTCACGCATATTCCTTCCTTGGAAGACGCACTTCGGGTCCCACATCGCGCCCCCGTCGAAGGGCAGGTTGCAATAGTTGGAGACTCCACTGGGGAAAAGGAGATGATAACAATGATAGTAGACACATTGCCAGTGTTCTACTATGGAAAGATGGTGGGTTACACGCCTTCAAGCTTTGCTGATTTGGTTTTCGCCAGCAAAAGGATCAAAGTGGGTCTGAGAAGAGGCAAATTTAATCATCCTGCTTTGACAAATAAAAAACCTGGGGCAAATAGAGAGGATGAGAAGGAGGAAGGAACCCATGTTGTGATTGTCGTTCCTACATGGCTAAATTTCCCACTAGCTCCACAATGTCATTACTCAGCCAATATCAGTCCTTCTCATTACCCACCACCCAATCAACCACAAAGGCCACCCTTAAATCAGCCACAAGGCCTTTCTACCGCATATTCAATACCTTAACACAAACCAAAACACCAATCACGGAAGGAGTTTTCCAGCGAAAAAAGCCTGTAGAATTCACCCCAATTCTGGTGTCCTATGCTAACTTGCTCCCATATCTACTCGATAATTCAATGGTAGCCATAACCCCAGCCAAGGTTCCTCAACCTCCATTTTTTCAGAGATACGACTCGAGCACAACATGTTCTTACCATGGAGGAGTTTCGGGGCATTCCATTGAGCAGTGTAGGACCTTGAAACATAAGGTGCATGGTCTAATTGATGCGGGCTGGCTAAAATTTGAAGATAATTGCTTATGAATTCTGACGTTGGCAAATGACACTATACATGGGGCAATTTGAAGGTTTTTGTTAGAGGTCTCTAGTAACTCATTAGGATTTTCAAGTTTATGCCATTATTGTAAACCACAGTTACAATGCTAATAATATGGATAAATTTGACATCTTTTTCTCTCATTCTCTCACGATTACATCTTTGCTTAGTCCACTGGAATGTGAATGTAAGTCGTGGTTTGTTTGCTCAAGCAACCTGTGCTCCTGAGTTTGACTTCCAAGTCTGTTCAATCAGAAATCACTCATTGAGGGTGTCGTAAACCACGAGTAAAAAAAATCAAAACAAAAAATGTTTGATTGACTGTGTTTCTAATAAGAAAGTACAGACATTCATGTGACCTCATTTTATCATTCTTGAAAGTTGTCTTTTGAGAGAAAAGTGAGTTATCAAGAACAGGAGTCATTTGACTTAATCTATCAATTGAAAATCCTTTAAATGTTTCTCGTCATTGAAAATTCATTTTTGAGAACCTGCACAGTTTCCTTCATTTTTCCTTGCTATGAGGTTGTGACAAAAGACAACAATGGATACCTCAGAGCCCTACACTGGGGCAATGAGAGGCACCGTGCATGAGCCTCAAGCGAACCTAAAGGCAGATCAAAATTTCTCACCTGGTAGGTTTAAAACCCGAAAGGGCAGCCTAAGCAAAAATTAGGGTTGATGATAAAATAAATAAATAAAAAAACAACAATCAGGGGCGTGTTATTAGGGTTTTGTCCCAAAACCCAAACTACAAAAGGATCTAAGTCAGGATTTGAAATGACACATGGCCATGTTTTGACATCCCTAACACTATTTTATCCTTTGCTACCCTCTCAAAGCCAAAGCACATTTGTTTTCTAAAAACAAACAAAAAAAAAATAGCAAAAGCAAAATGGAAACCCTGAGTGGGAACCACAGCTAAACCAGCAGGAAGAGCAATGCAAACTACACATGCATGAAGTTTGGCAACAATGAAAAAAGAAAATAAATCCATCAAAGGCGAGTAAAAAAAAGAAAAAAAAAGAGACAAAAGATCTCCAAATTCTGCAAGAAAGGCATAAAAGTGCAATGAAAGATTAATGTACAAGACAAAAGAAGTAAAGCCCAACTCAAAAGTTGTAGTGAACAAAAGGTACAAGCGAGGCGCTCTTGAGGTTCTTACTCAATATAACCCCCTAAACACTCTTTGAGCCCGTCTAATCCTTTCTTTCATAAGCCCTCTTACCCCTGACCACATTACAAGCCCAATAAAGCCCATGTGGATCAAGGAATGACTAATTTGCTTTTAAGTTGGGATTCTGGAATGAAATCCACACACGCTTGTGAATGTTAAAGGAAAATATGTATTTATCTAAAACAAAAAAAAGGAGAGAAACCCCTGAGGTTCACACTTGCACATTTGAGAAGAAATCTCATTCAACCAAGAGCCCACAGAAAATGCCTGAAGCCAATAGTGATAGTATGGTACATCTGACGTTAGTCTCTCATGCAAGCTCTTGGGGATTCTTTTCGAATCCAAGGGGTAGCTTCGTCATATAAATTCTTTCATGATCAGCCCATGTCATCAAACTCCCAGCGGGATCAACAGACTCATGGCATCAGTATATGACCTTAAATCAAGAAGGTTTCACTTGGTCATATACAAAAGTGCAACGATCCATTGCCATCCTTCAATGGTGCATGCGATTGGTCCCAAGGCCTTATATTTCTCTTGCTGTGCAGAGTAATCGATGTTTTAAACAAAAAAAGGGGGGGAGAAACCCTAAGACCCTTATTTCAGTTGATTGATTAAGTGTCAAACGGCTCCACTGCCATCATCCAGAATTGTCAAGTGACTGAATAAAATAAAATATACTCAAAGGGAGTCCCCGAAGAGGTTTGCAGAAGATAGGATGGGGTTGCATGAGTTATCACATCTTTAAAAAAAATAGTCAGTCTATGTTTTCCACAAAAAGAAAAATAATAAAATCAAAATCAAAATCACAAAAATAGGAAAGAATGTCATGAGCATTACATAATTTTCATGATTTCGAAACCTTTTGCATGAAGGTTGCATACATCTACATCCCAAAAAAATCATGCTCATGTTAGGCAATAAGTGCATAGATGGGAGGCCCTCTCAAAGAGTCAACATCTTGTTTTCTCATAAGGTTAAGCCATGTGGTACTTGTACCTATTGGCTTGTTTCATATGACTCAAAGTCCTCACCTTTATTCTTTCATAGGACTCAAAGTCCTCACCTTTATCTTTCATAGGACTCAAAATCCTCGTTTTTATCTTTCATAGGACTCAAAGTCCTCGCATACAACTCAAAGTGATGTAAGCTCCATTGGAGCTTGTAGGCCTAGGATCTTCTTCATCAATGGATTCTTTTGCTTCTTGGAAGATGAATGGCAACAGAATAGAGAAGGAAGAGAGAGAGGAGAGCCACTTCAAGGAGAAGATAAGTCTAGAAGAAGCTCACCACCATAGAAGGCCATGGATAAGAGCTTGGAGGAAGAAGGAGATGAATGTAGGGAGAGGAAGAAAAGAGCACAAAATTTTGTGCTCTAAAACAGCTCTAAAAACTGAAGTTTAATTTTCAAATGATCAAAGTTGAAAAATGCACACACATGACCTCTATTTATAGCCTAAGTGTCACACAAAATTGGACGGAAATTTGAATTTCTATTCAAATTTCACTTGGATTTGAAATTGAATTTGTGGAGCCAAAATTTCACTAATTATGATTAGTGAATTTTAGTTATGGTTCAGCCCACTAATCCAAGATCAAGTCCAAGATTCTCCACTAAGTGTGCTTAGGTGTCATGAGGCATATAAAGCATGAAGGACATGCACAAAGTGTGACTATATGATGTGGCAATGGGGTGTAGCAAGAAAATGCTCACCTCCCCCTCTAAAATTTAATTGGATTGGGCTTCTCCCAATTCAATTAAATTTATTTCTCAACACCCACATCAAATATTCACTTAATGCATATGAAATTACAAAACTACCCCTAATACAAAAACTAGTATAGGTGCCCTAAAATACAAGGGCTGAAAAAGCCTACATTTCTAGGGTACCCTACCTACATTATGAAGCCCTAAATACAAGGCCCAAAAATAATGAAATCCTAATTTAATATGTACAAAGATGGCTCATACTTAGCCCATGGGTCCGAAATCTACCCTAAGGCTCATGAGAACCCTAGGGTCTTCTCTTACATCTCTGGCCTAATCTTCTTGGAGTCTTCTATCCAATGCCCTTGGGGGGTAGGATTGCATCACCTAGCCCACTCCAGCACCAGAGACATCTTTGCCAGCCCAGGATGCCCCTTCCATACCTCAGGATGAGCCCACACCAGCATAGGATGACTAAAGATAGGGCTTCATTTATCTTTTTGCTATTCATATACAGTTTTTACATTCCATTTTTAGTTTAGTTTATTTACTTATTTAGAAAATTTTACAATTTTTAAAACAGATTACATTTATATATGCAGTGGATTGTTTTGGTTTGAAATTTTTGTGTTTGTGAATGATTTTGAAATTGATCGATTGCATGACTTGAGTGAATTGCAATGTTAGATCATGTGCTTTGAATAAGTATGTGGTAATTAGAATAGAAAGAACATGAATTAGGAGCGTTAGTGAAATTGTTAGTTTGTTTGACAAGTAAATTGTGAAGGCAATCATTAGCCATAACCCGGTGAGTTGTGTGAACCTTAATTGTGAGAGAACGACTAGCATTGAGTACCGATTTTTGCATGAATCTCTGAATACTGAATGAATGCATGACTTTGGAAATAATGATGGTCGTGATTGATTGAATTATCCACTTAGCCAAATAGCTTACCTTGTTGATGAATGATGAATCCCTTGCTCCCATTTTGAGCTTAAATATGATTAATTGAGATGAACCTTGAGCCTGTAGAATTATAATCTCCATCTACCTTTCTTTAGGTTGTAGGAGAGCATCATGGTTCGAAGCAAATTTGTCCCAAATTTAGGGGAAGATGTTGGGTGATGGTAATTGTGGTAAGGCAAGTAACAGCCACACAGAAGTATATAAGTAGCAGTAAAGACTGCTAAAATAAAATAAATAAAAAAGAGAAAATGCCAAGAATAAAAGTATGTGTGTGTTGTTACTTACACTAAGTGTCTTAAAAGTTTGTGGCATTTCAATAGAAGCTGGGAATAGAAGGAAAAGAGTTAACCTAAGGTTGAATGCTCTCATAGAACCTAACTTTTTGCATCCTAGAAAAACCATGACTTGTTTGTAGCCCAGACTCATTACAAGCCAAGAAAGTCCTTCGGATTCAATTTATGTATTTGTGATTGTATGTCATGAGATGAAATGAAAAAGTTGAGACTTGTATTGGTTGTTGATTTGAAGAATTGCCTTAAACACTTATGCTTATGAGGATTAGGCTTGATGAACCTTCCTTGACACCTGTCTTGTTCGCTAGCTTATTTCACTTGTGCTGCTTAATGATAATGCTCATATCTTTGAAATTATGCATATCTTTATGAAGAGCTATTGGTTGAAGTATTGCTTGCCACTTATGTTCATGTGATTGAATGTTTTGGATCAAACACATTTTTGAGTAACCACTGTGATTTCTATCACTTGAGGACAAGTAAATTGTTATTTCTTTGCTTGAGGACAAGCAAAACTGTAAATTTGGGAAGTTTGTTAGTCATTATTTACGACTAACTTTTGTATTTAATAGTCGCATGAAATTAGCATCTTTCCCCCAATTTATGGTTCTTTTTGTAGGAATTGTACATATTTCATGTTTAGTTTGATTTTACTTAGTAGATACTCCCAATTTTGTGAATTAATGTGAATCAACTTCAGTTTCAGGCTAAAGAAGGAGGAGGTTCAAGCAGCTGGTGTCTTGCTAAGCAAGCCATATGCGCTTAGCAAGTGACATCCGCTAAGTGAGGCACACATCTTGCTTAGGGAGTTAGGAAACCCTAGAAAAGGATCAGTCAGAGATATATGCGCTCAGCGTGACGCAAGCTCGCCCAGCGAGTCATTTGTCCCTTCTCGCGTCAGTGCGCCCAGCTCGCTAAGGCAGATCTCACTAACTCGCGCATAGCGAGCCTTCAAAATTTGAAGTGTCAAGGATCCTTTAAAACACTGAATTTGGCGTAAAATAGGGAGAGGGTTCGAAAAATAGAGAAAGAGAAGTTAGAGCGACAAACCACTAGCCTCTAAGAGAGTCTAGGTTAGAGGGGTGAGATTAGGGTTCCAGAGGTTGAAGGAGACATCCTCCACCATTCTCAACCATTTTCTTCCCTAAAAATCTGTACTTTGTGCTAAAAAGTTCATTGCTTATAATGGAAGGCTAAATCTCTTGTTGGGGAGTTCTGCTGAACCTTTGATGTAATACTCTTTTACTATCTATTTAATGATGTTCTTATGTGTTCATTGCTTCTATCTATGCTTATTTTTACATGCTTGTGGCTTGATCACCCATTTGTATGTATAGTTAGGATTTCTAGCATTAAGAAGAGCTTTAAAGCCTTAGAACTTGATAAAGCAAGCTAGAAAACTATATGTCTAGGAATGGAGTGCAGTGATTTAGTCTTTATCATGCTATAATCTTAATGCAACTTATTTAAACTAATTTTGTTAAGGTATCAAGGACGAGGTTTAAATAGAGTTAGGCCCATTCACTCGAGGTATCTTGGTTTGGGTAATTTTTCAACATAAGACCACTAAAACAACGTTAAATAGAGAAAAACCTTTAGCAACATCAAAGTAAGTTCAGTAGAATGACCCAACGCTTTTTACTTGACTATTTTTAGTTCTCAACTTCTAGATATTTTAGTTTGTAGTTAATTAGATGTTCATATAAAAACCCCATTTAATATTTACTTGCTTTAAACAAATGTTTGCTCATTGAACATATATTTTCTAAATGAAACAAGTTCCCTATGATTCGATACTCGGTTCTTACCATTTTATATTACTTGTGTGACTCGATACACTTGCTAATTAGCATCGCGGAAAAGCGAACAATGTGGAAGATGTAAGGAAGGAGATTCAAATCATGCACCACTTGGCGGGTCACCCCAATGTCATACAAATTGTTGGAGCTTATGAGGATGTTGTGGTTGTGCATGTTGTCATGGAGCTTTGTGCTGGAGGAGAGTTGTTTGATAGGATCATTCAAATAGGGCATTACACTGAGAGAAAGGCTGCTGAACTTGCTAGGTTGATTCTTAATGTTATGGAGGCCTATCATTCTCTTGGGGTCATGCATAGGGATTTGAAGCTTGAGAATTTTTTGTTTATTAATCACGAGGAGGAGTCACCTCTTAAGACCATTGATTTTGGACTCTTGTGTTCTTTAGACAAGGTATTGTATTTCCCTCCTTCTGGTTTAGTTAGTGATCCTTTGGTGTAAAGAATCATTACTTTAAGAGCTTGAATAACCATAAAACTTAGATGCGCAGTTCTTTAGATGTTTTTGGTGGTGTTAGATATTTTGGTAGTAATAAAGAATTCCATTCAATGTCAATATAGATTACTAAGATGAAACTTTAATTCTGATTGGAGAATTATACTAAAAGCACCTAAGAAATTGTATTTAGGCTTTCTTCTTAAGTAAATAGCTTAATAAAATTCAATAAGAATTTAACACATGAGAGCTTAGACTTAGTTTAGATAAACTTCTTAATAAACAGTTATACAAAAAGAGAATAAGAGGTAAAATGAACCAAATTTATTGTGTAAGTTAAAATCAACTTGACCATGTCAATTTCTGATAGTTAAAATTGACTTATGTACCTAAATGTTTTGAGTAGATAAGATAGCTTTTGAACAAGTTATAGTGCATAAGTTAATTTTAACTGAGAGATATTTGATTCGTTTTACCTTCCTATTAAGCTTCTTGCTATGAATAAAACTGATATGGTCATAAGTCACCTTCATTAGTTTAGATAAGCTTTTGTAGAAGCTTTTATAAACGTTCTTTTAGTAGTATTTGAGTTGATTATGATCATAAAGTGCCAAGACATACATCTTATGATCTTTGTTGTTGAAATGTGTGTGCTCATATGCTTACCAAAATAAATGCAATTGAAACCACGGAAAACATGTGGCTTTGATCTACAAGATTTATCTATGTGATTGAGAGTGAGTTACATGTTTCTTGTGTTATACATGAGCAAAGTTACCGGTTACACATTTGTTCATTGTTTTTGTTTACTTTGATGATCTATGGTTATTGACTTCTATCTGCTAGTGCATTTGGAAATGGACTATCTTTTGTTTATCGAGCTAGTTATATTAACTGGAATTGTGAATACGATTTGGCTCTGTTCTCTTTCTTGTCTACTACAAATAGAGTAAAGTAAAGACATGGCATGGGCATTGTTCCTTGGGCATTTGTTTTCACAAACATTTTCGTCTTGGTGTTTTATGGTGTGTTTGAAATGAAGGAGAAAAATAAGATTGGAAAGAAATGTTGTACTTTTTTGTAGGACCCACACCTTTTATATTCTACTTTAATTAAAAAATTATTTTTTATTTTCTTCCTCTCTATTTTTTTCCTCTAAACCAAACACACCCTTAATATTTGTCAAATCAAGCATGAGGTTGATGTTTTGAATTCCATATTTTTTTCCACACTATTATATGCATAACCAACTGGTCATAACAGTAAAATTGTGCCTTGATGACCAATTGGCCATAAGTTTAAATCCATAAACAACCTCTTTGCATAGGTAAGACCGCATACAATGACTCTCCCATGCTTTCACATTGCAAGGAGCCTTTGGCACTAGAATTTAACGTTGCCCCTACTAGACAGACATTACCAATACACCATTACCATAATATTCAGAAGTTAATGCCAAAATTTTTATCTTTCCCTGTCAATGGACTTCTTATTTTTTATATTTCAGATAAAATATCCTATTTCACATTTGGTGATTTTATTTTTGGAAATTGCATTGCTGATATATGCCCCTATTTCATTGTTCACTTAATAGACATGGAAATGTTGCACTGCAGTATCCAAATGAATAAATATAATTTGAAATTAGAAGTGTATTAAAGATATTTATGGTTGAATCACTACATTTCTTCCCCTTTGCTGCTTTGTTATTATTGTTTATCAGTATTTTGCGGTATTAGTTGGTGACTTGTTTTTCATTAACAAATCATCATCTGAGCCTTGGAGTCCTCTCTTCATAATAACCTTCATAATAGAAGCATCATGATCTATTGGTTCATTTTAATTTGTTATTTTACTTTTAGGGCAGCATAATCATGACATTTATTTGATTGTTAATCTTCATTTTTAAATATACAAATACATTAAGCTAAGCTTAATGATGTGCAGGCCACCCATGGGTTCAGGTTGGAGGTGTTGCACCTGATAAACCACTTGATTCTGCTGTCTTGACTCATTTGAAGCAATTCTCTGCAATGAACAAGCTCAAAAAAATAGCCATTAGAGTGAGTATCCAGTAGTTATTTGAGAATAGAAGTTCATTGCAAGTTACGGTCTTAGTGTCTTGTACATTGCCAACTTGTGCTGAAGAACTATTACATTTTATTTCTGATATCTAATTTTCCATACAATGTTGTCTGGAACAATCTCTATAAATTGATAAAACTTGTGTAATTGATTGAAGCATGATCAACTTTAGTTATTAACCTCATATGCCTCTTTACTTGATTAATTTTAGCTTATATCTTATTCCTTTTCATCATTTTTTTAAGAACAAATAATTTGTTTCTCATATCCTTGTAGAATATTGGCATTTGTATGTACCTAGAAAAGCATGATCATATAATATTACTTTCTAAGACGGTTATTTGGAATAACCGTCTTAGAAAGTATATAATGAAATATTTTTTAAGACGGTTGTTTCAAATACCCGTCTTAAAAAGTATGTAATGAAAGACATTCTAAGACGGTTATTTCAATGTATATTTTCTAAGACGGTTGTTCCAAATACTCGTCTTAGAAAGTGATGTATGACATTGCATTTTAAGACGGTTATGAGTTAATAACCGTCATAATTATGATGGTTATTATGACAACCGTCGTTAAACATTTTCCATTTTTAACGTTCCTAAATAAAACGACAGTTGACAATCGTTATTAAAAGTTATTTTCAACCGTCGCTAAAAAGTCTTTTTTTAGTTGTGATTATTTAACATTTTCAGACTTATATATACCATAAATTGTAAAAAAACCAGGGCTCCTTCCTACATGCGTCTGCCCCTTTATATATATATATATATATACTCCTCCTTCGTTTTTAAGCTAAACATCTCTAAAAATATATTATCCATACAAATTTTCTTGATAATATCAAGAAAAACATGAAACTTTTTACGTATGCATAATAGTATTCAATGGATATAGAGAGAGAAAAGGAGGAGTCTGTATGGGTAACAAGTGTGAATAAAAGAAGCTCTACCAAAAAATAAATTGAACAAAAAAGTTTAATAATGAAAATTTTCTTATCTTTTAGTTTCTAATTAATTTTTTAAAATTTTTACTTTTAGTTTCTAAACAAAATATTTTAGTGTGTTTGGTCCTTATAATTTTCTTTAGTTAACAGTTTTGGTCTTTATTAACAAGTAACAATGTTAACTTGTGATGATTGTCGTGTTATCAAGAAATTTAAAAAATATATTATGTAGTCACGTGTATTTTTTTATAAGTTGTGCTTTAAAGCTCTCATCTACTAGTTTGACACTGTTAATTGTTCTATGCATTCAGTTATAAGAATGATGAGATTTTAGTTAATTATAAAATTGTAAAATTGAGAAAATAAAATAGAATTCAATATTGTCACGAAGATATTCAGAAAACATTAGAAAACAACACAAAATTCTTGAGATATATGAAGATTAAAATATTATCAACAATTCATTTTAATGAATAAAAACATTTAAGATTATCAAACTTATACGGACCTTACATATATATGCATTGAATACTATTATGTATACATGCTTAAAGAGTTACATGTTTTTCTTGATATTATTATCAACAAATTTTGAGGACAATGTTTTTTGGAGATGTTTAGCTTCATAAAAAAGGAGGACTCTCTAGAGAGAGAGAGAGAACGAGGAGTCTGTATGACACTACCAAAAAAAACTTTTGACAATGATTTTTTGACATATTCGAAGATGGTTTTGAACCATCTTTAAAATCAACGTTGTGGAAAATCAAAATTTTACACGACGGTTCTTAAAAAACTGTCCTAAAAAAGTTATCATTCTAAGACGATTTTCAGACAAATAATCATTTTAGAATGTCTTTTTTTAAAAAAAATTAAGAATTCTAAGATGATTTTCTAAAAAAAACCGTCATAGAATGTCTTTTTTAAAAAAATAAAAATGTTGTTTTCTTTATAAATATAAAAATATTATTATCAAAAAACTATATAGATATAGCAAAAATGTTATTTTCTTTATATTTTAAATTAGAAATAAAATGAAAATTCTAATTATAAGGAAAAATAAAAAATGCTTCCTTATATTTATGTGAGAAACTATTTTCTATGTTTCTTAACAGTATTATACAATAAAAAAATTATTTAATGTTTTGAGTTTTATTTTTTAAGATAAATGTTTTGAGTTTACATTCTAAATACTATATCAAATTTCAATGAATAAATCAAAAACTGTATAAAAAAACATGTTTGATTGGAAAAAAAATAATTAACAGAGAAAAACTTTACATCACTCAAATCAATGAAGAAATTTTGATCAAGGTTTTAGAATTTTTTAAAAAAATCAGCTAAACTACATACTAGTTAACCTATAAGTTTCTAATATATGCTGAAATTTCATTGAAGAATTACTCTTACTAGTTTAAAAGTACTCATAGCACCAAAAAACATACACGATTGAACACTTGGAATTATTTCAAATAATTAGGTAATGGTTGGAGTTGGAGCAATGCAATCATTTTAAAAAATTATGTTCATAAGTGGTTGTTGCAGTTAATCCACCATACTAAAAGGGATTGAACGTACTATAAAAGTATAGTTTCAGGTTTTGATTCTTAGGTCCCATGTCATATGTTTCTTGAGCATCAGGGTCATATATATAGTTACAATTTGTTTCATCAAGTAATTAATTTAAGTCTCATGCCACTTGTTCATGCACATTTCAAATGTTGGAAAGTTGAAAAGAGAATCAGGAAAAAACCTACCAGTATCTCCTGATCCCAAAGGTTTAACTGGCCTAAAATGATTCAAGCCTATACGCTCTCCACTACTTTAGGATCTGCAAAACCATGGCCACAAGATCAATTGCAAAATGTAACTTACAGGAGATATTCAAAAAGTGACTGGGATGAAAATTTAAAATATAACAACCATACAAACACAGAAGGATCATTAATGTCATGTTCACCAATTCAAATAATCTTCAATAGAATACATAATTAAAAAAAAATCTGAAAACCAACAGAAAATTGGAGATTTCAATATATGTTAAACTAATGAAGCATTCAAATTAGTGTTTTAAATGTCTTTCATGCATGTTGAGACTACTTTGTCATACATGTTGAGAATGAAGCACACTATTAAGCTAATCACTTTCATTTTTTTTTCTTGAAATGACTGCTTAAGGGGGACTCCTAATTCTCAATAGCTATACTTACCTATTAATGAATTCTTCTTTAAACATAAAGAAAGAAGAAGACCATAACTGAATCTAGAAATATAGTTTTGCCACCATAGAATTTCGATTCAATCAGTCGCTCCTCAATGAGGACAATATCAAATAAGAAAACAATAAACCAAAAATATATACTAAGACCAATGCACACACGTGAGGCATTCAGATTATATGCATACAATTCAGCTCAAATATGACAGCACCTCCAATCTCCCACTTCTACAGTTTTTGTAGAGTAAAACACTTACAAAAATTATCTTATGGCAACTTGTTAGGCATAATGTTGTTAATCATATTTGATCTTCCAACCATTCAAAGTTAATAGGTAATAATATTACTCAAATGAGGCAGCTATTTAATAGTGACAAAAAATAAACGAATTTCAATAAAAGAAGAAAAGGAACAACCTGTGAATTACCTTGTTATCTCTGCACACTCTCATGAATATTATGATGATTGATGACTAATACCTGAGGTTCTAGAATCTGGAAACTTCTCAATGTTATGCAGAATTTACATCCAAATCACATTAACAAACATTGCCCCAACGTTTTCAACAAAAGGTTCTAAGCAGGTACCACTCCGTGAAATACTTCTCCAAACCTCCATTTGCAAGCTCGATGCAGCAACTTGTAAAAAACAATCCAAAAAATAAAATTCAAAATCTGCAAATTCAGAGCTCCAATCTTGTTTCAAAAATAGAGAGAGCAACAACAACAAAAAAACAAAAATCAAAGAGGAAAAACAATTAGAAACAAGGTTCTAAAATTTCTCTCACGCAAGCCTTTTTTCTCCTCTCCTAATCCATTTTTCTTTTCTTTTCTTTTGTTATTCTGCCAAAAATAAATTTTTTCTAATGAAAAAAACACTTGACTAGCAGAGAAATAGTGAAGTGAAAAGCGAGAGTGGGAGATAAGATATTATTCTGGGGACGTCGATGTGTACAAAATGAAGAACGCCCAATGCGGCTCCTGCGGGATCTGCTTCTCGACATTCCTTGCCACCATTTTCAACTTCAACGGAGGGTAAAAGTCACCTGGATGTTTTGCAAGACGATAGGCTCTTTCTGGAAGCTTCTAGAAGTTGGTGGAGGCGCTCCATGCCCACCATCCTCTCCTTCATGTCCTTCACACGTGACAGTTCCAGTGCTTCCTCCATTTCTTTCTTCGATTAGATTTGGAGAAGAGTGAACCACCTTCTTCAGATTGTTGGTCCGTTGGTCGGATCGAGATCGACGTTGCCGAGGTCGAGGTCTTCATCATCGTCGATGCATGTCTGTTAACAGATTGGCAACTGTACCAATTTTATCATAAGTAGTAAAGATTAAAACAGAAGACCGAGTGTCGAGTCTGCAGAGACATTGTTTGTACTTGCATTGAGAAATACCCAATTTGTAAGCAAGAGAAGAGGGAGTAGAATAGAAATAAGAAGAAAGAAAGAAATTAAATTTAAAAAGGCAAAAATGATAAAATAAACAAGAGAACAAAAGATGATTTCAGGATGCAATTATGTTGGAGCCCAGCATGCCTAACTACCCTTGATGCAATATTAATGTTTTTCTCTATTAACTGTTTTCCCAATTTCCACCCACATCTACTAATATGCTTAACCCTGACCCCTCATGATGAAAATCCTAATTTATGTATTCTCTCTCCCAAATCCCTTTGCAAAGATTGAATCATAAACCACATTAAGCAAGAAGATGTATGGAGAGGCACAACAAAGTCACTTTATCCCTAGTAGTGCTAAGCCTGTAGCTCGCTAAGCCTGGAGTGCGGGCTAAGCTTGCAGTGCGCGCTAAGCCTACAGTGCGCACTAAGCGAGCTATCCAATTCTTCCAACTTTTCTTCAAGGCCTTTTCTTCCAATTTTTGCATCAATTTTTCCTCTAAAACACTTGAAATCTTCTTCCTTTAAATTCTGCTAATAAAAAATTGCAAAGATGTTAATTTCTTCATTATTTCCTAAAAGCCAATAATAAAGTAAAGAAATTACACTCATTTATCAACCAAAATTGATTATCAAATTAGCTCATATTTCGCAGTTATCAAACTACCCCAAATTAAAACATTTGTCTGTCCTCAAGCAAAAGACAAGTATGAAAGTATCAACATATGAGATAACTGTGAAACCTTTTCAAACCTTTCACTGACTGATCCTAAGCTTGCATTTTTCTTGATCTTGTGATGGAACCATGAAGGAATACACATGGAGATAAAAAAAAGGTTAGCAAGTAAAAACTTCATCAAGGCGGACTTACCATACTTCATTCCTCACAAGGCTAGTGTTTCTCTTAGTGCACAAGTGTCTCGGATAAGAGTGTTTTTAATCCAAAAATTGAAAATAATATTCCCAACTTTGCACTTCATCTTAGTTAATGTAATCATACACACATATTGTGGATCACTCAGGACTTTTTAGGCTTGAATGGGGTTGGGCTAACAAGAAACTTGTGGTTTTTCTTTGAAAACAAAATTAGGTTCTAAGAGAGCACCTAACTGATAACCCATGACTTGTATTCCAAAGACCCAACTTCTATTCCCAACCGCACACAAAATTTATTTTGGAACTTAAATTGCTATCAGCTTTTTTTTTTAACACAAGGTCTTTTTTTAGATAATAGTTTGTACTGTAGCAACTCGTCATATTTGATATTTGAGTGTGTGCTGTTAGTGATGTTCTTGAAGCAAGATTTTTCACCCAACCAAAATTCCATCTACCCCAAATTAAGGGTAAATTTTCCTTGACCTATGCTCTCCTACAACCTAAGATAAGGTGGTCATTAATTTCATTAGGCTCAAGTTTAAAAAAAAAAAAACAATTTACTGCATTAGGCTCAACAGGGTGCAAGGGATTCATTCAAATAACAGGTTGGCTATTTGGATAAGTGGCTAGGAAATCAAAAAAGGCCTTGATCATTTCCACCCTATGTATGTACTCAAACAGTTTAAGAATCATGCAAAATCAGGAAATTAAGAACAATCGTTCTCTCAAAATTATAAGGTCACACATTTCATCAGACATTTATGAAGTGCTTTGCTTACCATACCATGATTTTGTGAATCATGCAGGTTTTGATGATGCCAAAAGTATTTACTTGATGAGCACAGATTGATTCAAGTTAACAAACAAGATCAAGAAAATCTAAGATAAGGACTTAGTCAATTTGTTAAAAGAATCTCATTTTTATTGTTATAGTTTGGCATCAAAGTCTTTTATCAAAATTCCTTTATCAAAGTTCAATCAATTCAAAATAATATCTTTTAGAATTGTTAATTGATTACAGGAAACTGTAATCGATTACTAGAGAGATTGTGAACATAGTTTGTTTAAATTTTGAACTAGTAGAATAATGGTACAAATTGATTTGAATTTTGATCTGTGTAATCAATTACCAGAATCCTATAATTGATTACCAGCAAAGAGATTTCAGAAAAACTTTTGAAAAGTCACGACTCTTCAAAATATAACTGTGTAATCGATTACCAAAATCCTATAATCGATTGCCAGGGAAAAAGTTTTACAAAAAGTTTTGAAAAGACACATCTCTTCAAAATGTTTTTCAACAGGCACAATGGGCCTATTATATATATGTGTGTCTTACTTCGAAAAGGAGGAAAGATTTTCTAAGAGAACTTAATTGTCAAATGCTCTCTAAACAACTATTGGCCAAACTCTTGCAAAATTATTGAGAATTCTTTGAGGAAATTCAATTTGTATCATCTACTCTAAAGGAGAGAAATCTTTTTGTACATCTCATATACTCAGTTCTAATCAAGAGACTATTTATCTCTTGGCTTGTGAGAATCTTGAACACAAGGGTGAGGGATCCCAAGGTGTGTTCAGAGATTGTAAAGGATTTACAAAGATAGTGGAAAATCTCAAGTGGGTTACATGAGGACTGCACGTAGGCACGGGAAGTGGCCGAACCAGTATAAATCGAGTTTGCAATTCTCTCTTCCCTTATCTCATTTATTTTATTGCAATTGATTTTGTCTTGCACATTTAATAGAGCATCGATTAAATTGATTGCTGCTTCTTCTTCTGCATTTTAAATCTATCATATATCATTTAAAGAGGGGATTAAAACTTGTTAGTCAAAAAATTTTAAGACTTAATTCACCCCCTCTTAAGTTATTGAGGCCACTTGTCCAACAGATTTCTGTTTGGACTTGCTAACCTCTTCATTGTTGTGTTTCAATTCATACTTCATCACTTTCCAATAACTCCTGCTCACAAGAATCAGAACTTTCACAATTATTTCATCAATACACAGTATCTCATGCATCAATTTATCCAGAACAAGTCACGACCCATTACTAATTTCCTTTGTCCCTATCATGCAATTTTTTTATTCAATGACTAAAATTAAGCTACTGAATTAAACTGCTAAAATTAAAATAAAGAAAGAAAAACTAAACACAAGAAAAAAATCCTGGTTAAAAATTGGGCCCCAATCCTGTGTGGGCCCTAGATCCCAAGCTCTATGAGCATCACTATTGTCTACAACATAATCATCATCAACTTCAACATCTATGGCATCATCATCAGTAGCAACACCAGAGGTGTCACCTGATGTAGCTCCATGTGGATCTTGTAGGCCTTGGATCTTCTTCATCAATGGATTCCTTTGCTTCTCGAGGTCTAATTCCAGCGGAATGGAGAAGGAGAAAGATGAATAGAGATGGCACTTTAAGTAGAAGATGAGTCTAGAAGAAGCTCACCACCATAAGAAGTCATGGATAAGAGCTTGTAGGTAGAAGAAGATGAGTGAAGGGAGGGGAAGAGAAGAGCACGAAATTTAGTGCCTCTAAAGAAGTCTGAACTTTGAAGTTTAATTCTCAAATGATCAAAGTTGAAAAAATGCACACGCATGACCTCTATTTATAGCCTAAGTGTCACACAAAATTGGAGGGAAATTTGAATTTCTATTCACATTTCACTTGAATTTGAAATTGAATTTGTGGAGCCAAAATTTCACTAATTATGATTAATGAATTTTAGATATGGTTCAGCCCACTAATCCAAGATCAAGTCCAAGATTCTCCACTAAGTGTGCTTAGGTGTCATGAGGCATGTAAAGCATGAAGGACATGCACAAAGTGTGACTATATGATGTGGCAATGGGATCTAGCAAGCAAATGCTCACCTCCCCCTCTAAAATTTAATTGGATTGGGCTTCTCCCAATTCAATTAAATTTATTTATCAACACACACATCAAGTATTCACTTAATGCATGTGAAATTACAAAATTACCCCTAATACAAAAACTAGTCTAGGTGCCCTAAAATACAAGGGTTGAAAATCCTACATTTCTAGGGTACCCTACCTACATTATGGAGCCCTAAATACAAGGCCTAAAAATAATGAAATCTTAATCTAATATGTACAAAGATAAGTGGGCTCATACTTAGCTCATGGGCCCAAAATCTACCCTAAGGCTCATGAGAACCTTAGGGCCTTCTCTTGCATTTCTGGCTCAATCTTCTTAAAGTCTCCTATCCAATGCCCTTGGGGGGTATAATTGCATCATTCCCTCCCCCTTGAAAAGGATTTGACCTCAAATCCATAGGTTCTTGAAACTCAGGGATTCTTTCCTCAAAACTTGTAAAAAGAATAAAAACATATGTATTAGTGATGTCGGGTATGTTAGAGTAGGATAAGGACTGAAAACTCTTTTCCTGAACATCTTCCCATGAGAGAACATAGTTCCTCCCCAACTCAATGAATGGTACTACAAGTATAGAAAAATATGGGACAAACCTTTTGTAAAATTTTATTAAGTCATTGAAGCCCCAAATTTCCCTTATACATGGTGGAGTAGGCACTCAGGAATTACCTTTATTCTCTTAGGGTCCATGGGAAGCCCTTGATCACTATTTAAAAAGTTAAGGAAAGTAATAGAATAAAACATACCTTTTTCTTTATTTTCATGTTGATTATTCCTACAAAAAAATTATGACAAACCAAAGGTGTCCCATATGAGCACCTAAGTTTGTATTGAAAAAAAAAAAAAGAACAAACCTACCTAATGAGTCCCTATGTACATAAATCATGAAGATGTTGGGTGCATGAGTGATTTTACAAAAGAGGGTTGCACCACTCAACACATTCATCATACCACCTATCATAGGGATTTCGTGCCTCATAATACTTATTTTGGACACCAACAAAGTACAAGGATTTAAGCTCTTACGAACCAAACCCTCATCCAACAACTCCTTTACTTGAGCAATAACCTCAAGCTCAAGAGGTATGGCGGTGCTAAGGGATGTTTCCCTTTATAGGAGAAGGTAGAAAGATTGTTTAAGAATGAGTGCTCTTTTAATATCACTTTTGTTGCAAAATGATTTTCCTTCTTAACAATCTTCTTGGAGGAATCCTTTTCCTCTTTTTCCTTCCCCTTGGCCTTTGAAGACAAGGCCTTACTATCCTTCTTTTTATTTTGGTTTTCTAGTTTTTCTTCCTCATCCCTCTTATCTTTCATAGTTAGTTGATTCTTGGCCACCTGTGAAGGTGTTTGAGGATGCGACAAAAATTTAGTGCCAAAATGGGTGAGGGTAATGTCATTAGTTAGGCCATTGTAAATGATCTTCCTATCAAATTGCCATGGCCTTCCTAAAAGAATATGCCCTGCCTCCATGGGAACTATATCACAATTAACTTCATCCTTATATGTCCCAATGGAGAAAGGTACCTTCACTTGTTGGTTAACTATCATTTCCCCTTGTTCATTGAGCCATTGAAGTTTATAAGGTTTTGGGTGAGAAATGATAGTGAGGTTCAACTTGGAAACTAATCTTGTGCTACAACAATTGCAACAACATCCACTATCCACAATGAGAGAACAAGTTTTATCTAAAATTTTGCATCTTGTTTGAAAGATATTCTCTCTTTGGGATTGAGATAGATCACAAGATTGACCTCCAAGGAGCCTTCTAACCATTAGGAGGTCACCTTCTTCATGGGAGTAGACTTCCTCACTAGACACTTCACCCCTTACTTCATCTTCACTTCCACTAGAGGAAGGGGAAAAAGTAGTCTCCTCTTGACTACTATAAATGTCTTGATCCCTCATAATCATGGTTTTCTTTGTGGGGCATTGAGAGGCAATGTGACCTCTCCCAAGACATTTGAAACATTTAATGTTGCTAGTCCTTTCTTGGGAACTAGTCTTAGGGGTGGATTTCTCTATGGTCTTACCCTTATCTTCCTTGGGTTTTGAAGGTGCAGCCCCCAAAATTCCTTAGGCTTGGTCCTTCCTTGGATAAGAGTGAAAGCCATAAGATTTTGAAGAAGGTTTTCTTTTAAGTTGTTGCTCCACTCTTATACAAAGTTGGACTAGCTCATCTAAGTCCCTATATGGAAGGAGTTCAACCTTATCCCTCACTTCCATATTAAGCCCACTAAGGAACCTAGCTATGCTTGTTCTTTCCTCATCCCTAAGTCCAGCTCTTAAAAGGAGTAGTTCCATTTGTTGTCTATATTCTTCAACACTCATACTCCCTTGTCTAAGCCTTTGGAGCTTGTCCATATGCTCCCTTTCATAGTAGGAGGAAATGTGCCTCTTCCTAAGGGCACTCTAAAGATCATTCCAATACTCTACTGGAGGATCCTCATGAATCCTTCGTTCCCTAACAAGGGAAGTCCACCAATAGAGGGCATACCCTTGAAAGCTAAGGGTAGCCAATGGAACTTTTCTCTCTTCGCTAATATGATGGCAAGCAAAGAGTTATTCAACCTTCATTTCCCAATCTAAGTAGGCCTCAAAATTATCTTTTCCATGGAAATATGGGAGGCTAATGTTAACCTCTTGAGGCCTTCTATCCTTTTCTCTTCTTTGGGAATGATATTTAGTATGTGAACTATGGCACCCTTTATAATAGTCGCTAAGTTCTTCACCTAAACTCTTGCAAGAGTCATGACTACTATAGGAGACATATTTTTCTCTTTTCATTTCTTTCATTATTTTTCTTCTTTCTTCCTCTCTTATTTTCTCTCTTTCATCTTGACTTATTTCTTCCACTTTTTTTTTTCCTTTTTCTTTTCTCTCTTGTTTTTCTTTCCACAACTTAAGGGATCTCAACTCATCTAATATCTTATACAAGGGGTCCTTAGGAGTAGAACCCTCACAATTAACACTAGATGAAGAATGAAGACTTATGTTGGTTCCTAAGTTGTGGTTCTTTCTTGTTGGGGGTTTGAAAAACAAAAGGTAAAAGAAACTATGGTTGAAACTAGCCAAAATAAACACTAAAAGAGGTGTGAAAGATTAGGTAAAAACTAATTGGTAAAAGGCAAGTTATCTAGGTGGTTTGACAATGGAAGGTAAAGGAAATAAGCTATGAAAGTAAGCAAGAAATGTAAACTAGGTGAATCCTAAGAGTATTTGGATGACCACATTTAAGGTTCCCAACAAAACACTCACAATCCTAAGGGAAAATTGCCTAAAATTATTACACACAAATGGAAGTAGGGTGACCTATTGGAGGCTCCCAACTTACTTCCAATGAAAGGCCTTTTTGTTACAAAATTTGAAAGCAATAAAAGTAAGTAAAGTGTCAATTACAAAATTACAACAGGGTCCTCAATTTCGGTGGTTGTTCTCTCTTTGGTGATTCACTCAATTTGGAGTGCTTCTTAGTCCAATAGCTCTTAAGGTGGTTTTCCCCTTGCTTCTTGACTCAAATTCTTCAAGGGATGACAGCAATCCTCCTTCCCAATTCCCTATAAGGCAACTCACAAACAAGGAAACAAAGAGACAAGCAATAACCAAAGACCCAAAAAGTGAAATGAAAGATAAACCAATAGAGTTTTAACAAGACAAATTTTCAGGGATTTTTCAACAATTAAAGCAATGAAAAGCACATAAAAGCAAGCTAGGACTCAAAGAGAAACTTATAATGGCTCTAGAGTAGAATAAAAAAACTAAAATAAAAAGACTCAAGAAACCTCTATTTTTGGAACTTTTTTTTTCGCACTAATTTACAATTGAAATTTCAGAACTAGTATTGGTATAAAATAGGCACCAATTATAGAACAAATTTTTGAGCCAAAACAACAAGCACACTTCCCTTTCACTTTTTTTTCCTAGACACTGATTTTTCTACCAACTTGTGTGATTTTTCTTATTTTTTCCTTTAATCCAAATTGCTTGGTTCTTTTTTCATAAATTTTGTACAGATGTATAGAAATTTTAGTAAAAGTTTCAGCTTAAAACACGTACTGACCAATTCCCAGTAATTTATACAAGTTCGTATGTTCAAGCTGTCAGCACCAGTGATTTCAACCTAGAAATCAAGAGTAGTGTTTATGTTGCTTAAGGCTTGGATAGTTACAATTTGTGTTTTCTTATGCTTAATTATCTTGAATAACACAATTCAAGATAGCTTAAGACTTATTTTGATTCACAAATCCATCCACAACTCAACTTCATCATAGGCATCATGTAGGAAACTTAGAAAATAAAAAAAAAAAAAAAAGTTCAACAACAAGACTACTTCTAGGAATTGATTTAGAACATGTTATGAACTAAATAACATGCATGAATTAGACTCAAAATTCAAATCATAGGATAAAAATTGCAATAATACATGAACAAATGTATCTAGAATTCAATCAACAAAATAAAAATTCAACACAAACTTAGAACATAATGTGACAATTACAATGACTAAACATGACTCTAAGACAACATGGATTAAGTGATTTACACTTAGATTTTTGTTTTTTTTCTAATCAATATTTTGGAAGAAAATTTAGATCTAAGGTTCAGCACAATAATATTATGAATTAAAAATGATAGAACCTAAAATCAACACAAAAACATGATTCAAGAGTTGATCTACAAAATTTGAACCATAGAAATGCATGAACAAGTGTAAATCTAAGATTTAATCGGTTTATTTTTTTTTAATCTACTCTAAACAACACCAAACCACAAGACAATGGAGGATATACATGGAGAATAAGATGAAGAACAAGGAATTAAAGAGAATTCACCGAACAAAAAGATAGAGGAAGCAAAAGAGCATCACCTAGATGAAGATGCTTTGATACCACATGATGTAGCTCCATGTGGAGCTTGTAGGCCTTGGATCTTCTTCATCAATGGATTCCTTTGCTTCATGAGGTCTGATTGCAGTGGAATGGAGAAGGAGAAAGATGAATGGAGATGCCACTTCAACTAGAAGATGAGTCTAGAAGAAGCTCACCACCATAAGAAGTCATGGATAAGAGATTGAAGGTAGAAGAAGATGAATGAAGGGAGAGGAAGAGAAGAGCACGAAATTTAGTGCCTCCAAAGAAGTATGAACTTTGAAGTTTAATTCTCAAATGATAAAAGTTGAAAAAAATGCACACACATGACCTCTATTCAAATTTCACTTGAATTTGAAATTGAATTTATGGAGCCAAATTTTGGAGCCAAAATTTCACTAATTATGATTAGTAAATTTTAGCTATGTTTCAGCCGACTAATCCAAGATCAAGTCCAAGATTCTCCACTAAGTGTGCTTAGGTGTCATGAGGCATGTAAAGCATGAAGGACATGCACAAAGTGTGACTATGATGTGGCAATGGGGTTTAGCAAGCAAATGCTCACCTCCCCCTCTAAAATTTAATTAGATTGGGATTCACCCAATTCAATTAAATTCATTTCTCAACACACACATCAAATATTCACTTAATGCATGTGAAATTACAAAACTACCCCTAATACAAAAACTAGCCTAGGTGCCCTAAAATACAAGGGCTGAAAAATCCTACATTTCTAGGGTACCCTACCTACATTATGAAGCCCTAAATACAAGGCCCAAAAATAATGAAATCCTAATCTAATATGTACAAAGATAAGTGGGCTTATACGTAGCCCATGGGCCCAAAATCTATCCTAAGGCTCATGAAAACCTTAGGGCCTTCTCTTGCATCTCTGGCCTAATCTTCTTGGAGTCTTCTATCCAATTCCCTTAGGGGGTAGGATTGCATCATCACCCCCCCTAATAGAAGGATTTTGACTCCTGGCCAAGCAACCTAGGCTAGGAATGCCTCTGATGTCATCACCGGCTGCTAGAGGGGGAGATGGTGGAGGCTCTGCATCAGTAGGTATTGGTCGTGGTGGAGGCTATGCAGCATAGGGAGGAGTTGCTCCGACTGAGAAAAAAGGCATAGAGGTCTGGCCGGCAGGTGGAGGAGAGACATCTGGAGAAGGGACCGCTGGTGGAGGAGCTGATGGAATGTCTAGAATGGGTCGAGCTCTGACTTGTTTTGGCCCTAGGAAGACACTAGAAGAGTTTGTAGGATTCACAACTGGCTTGGCTTCATCTTCTTCTAGAAACACAGAATTCAGGTGCCCCCCAACAAGGTTAACTTTTTGCTCAATTTCCTCCACCTTAAAACAAGTCTTGTTATTACTAAGATGCTCAATCGCCTCAAACAAGTTGAACGTGGCTTTCTGATCCTCCACACTCATCTCCAAGATGCCTTTCCCCAAGTCCACAACATATTTTGCAGTCAACATGAATGGCCGCCCTAGAATCAAGGGGATCTCAACATCTTTTTCAATGTCCATGATTACAAAGTCCACCGGAAAAGTGAGTTGATGGACTTTGACCCAGATGTCTTCAACTACCCTGAATGGTTTTGTGATGGAATGGTCAGCTAGCTGAAGTGTCATCCTTGTAGGGTCAATCTTCAGGTTCCCTATTCTCCTACACATAGAAAGTGGCATCAAATTGATACTTGCTCCTAAGTCAATAAGAGCCTTACCTACAGATACACTCCCAATAGAGCATGGGATGGTGGCGTTTCCTGTATCTTTGAACTTGGGAGGTAGCTTTTGGATTACTGCACTGCAATTTCGTCCCACCATAATAGTTTCACTGTTGATGTACTTTCCCTTTTTTGTGAGGAGATACTTTAAGAACCTTTTGTACAACGGTATCTATTGTAGGGCCTCTCCAAAAGGGATAGTAATCTCTAGCTTCTGGAATACATCAAGGAATCGCTTGAAGTAGCATTCCTTGTCCTTCTTTGATGGCACCAGAGGGTACGGTGCCTCCTTTGATGAGGTTCATGGTATCTCTCTTCTGGCCTCCCTAGCTAACTGGCTCTTGGTCTTAGTGGTTGAGACCTCATCATCATTCTCCTTACTCTTATCTTTTTCTCCCTCTTCTTTCTTTTCTCCTTCCTCATCATGCACATCCTCTTCAATTCTCTTTTCCTTCTCAACAATTTCCCTTCTAGTGAAAATTACCTTGCACTTCTCTTTGGAATTCATCTCAGTATTGGCCGCAAAGGTTCCAATGGGCCTTTTAGCCATTTACTTAGCTAGTTGCCCATATGTACCTCGAGATTCCTGATTATTGCATCAGTACTCTTCTGGTGTGATGCAGTACTCTGCATGAATTGTACCAGCAATTCCTCTAGCTTAGTGGGTTTCTCTTATAGGCTGGGCTCTCTGCTAGGAGGTTGATGAGATGAACCTCCTTGGTTGAAGTTATTCCCTGAATGGGATCTCCAACCTTAGCCTTGCGAAAAATTACCTCTCTGATAGAATCCTAGTGGTCCTCCTTGATGGAATCCTTGATGATTCTGACTGCCCATGTAGTTAACTTTGTTTGTTGCATCGTCTTGGACCATGCATGAGCTTGATTCGTGAGTGCCACCACAGATGTTGCATCTCCTAATGTGCATGACTGAATATGGAGAAGGTTGCACTACATGCAAATGTTGAGGGAGATTACTCAGAGTTGCTGTAAGGGTCTCTAAGGTCTTGGCCAGGAGCTTGTTTTGAGCCAACATAGCATCTTGAAAAGTGAGCTCAAGAAGGATTTTCTTTGTGGATGTGTAGGCTTGATCACGGAGAATGGCATGATCACTGGTCGTCATATTCTCTATCAGCTCCATGGCTTCTTCTGGAGTCTTCAGCTTGATCTTCCCACCGACTGAGGCATTGAGGAGCTGATTGGACTGGGGTCGCAAGCCATCAATGAAGATGTTGAACTGAACTGACTCGCTAAACCAATGTGTAGGAGTCTTCTAAAGTAACCCACGGAATCGGTCAAGTGCTTCACTTAGCGATTCGTCAGGATGTTGGTGAAAGGATGAGATTTCCACCTTACCCTCAGCAATCTTGAACTCCAGAAAGTACTTCTTCAGGAACTTCTCTACCACCTCATCCCATGTCCGCAGGCTATTCCCCTTGAATGAGTGAAGACATCTTTTTGCTTCACCGACCAAAGAGAAAGAAAATAGATTGAGGCGGATGGCGTCTTCTAGCACTCCTACTATCTTCACCGTGTTGCAAATCTCGATGTATATGGCTAGATGTGCATACGAATCTTCACTTGGCAAGCCATAGAACAGATTCCCCTGAATCAACTGGATGAGGATAATTCGGATGATGAAAGTCCTCTCTCTCCTTGATTAATCTGCACCTATTGTTGCTCTCTCCTTCTTGCAGCGTTGTCCCTTCTACAGGTTTCTTCAATTTCTAGATCCAAAGGAACAAGATTGTTTCCTCGCATACACAAAGAAACAACTATCGTACAGGTTATCACAGAACAAAAACTAAAACTATATTGTTTTTTGTTTTAAATTGTTTTTAAAAAAATAGAATAAATAAAAATTGAAAATAGTTTTTTTTTTTTGAAAAGTAAAGAAAATTAAAAGATAAAAAGTTAAAGAATGATTGCTCTCAAACTAGGATTTGTAAACAACCACGTAAGAAAACCAAAGTCCCCAGCAACAGCGCCAAAAACTTATTAACAAATTGACAAGTGTACCAATTTTAACACAAGTAGTAAACATTAAAACGGAAGATCAAGTGTTGAGTCTGCAAGGACCTTGTTTGTACTTGCGTTGAGAAATACCCAATTTGTAAGAAAAAGAAGAGGGAGTAGAATAGAAATAAGAATAAAGAAAGAAATTAAATTTAAAAAGTCAAGAATAATAAAATAAACAAGAAGAGAACAAAAGATGATTTCATAATACAATTATGTTAAGGCCCAGCATGCCAAACTACCCTTGATGCAATATTAATGTCTTTATTAATTGCTTTCCCAATTTCCACCCACATCTACTAATATGCTCAACCCTGATCCCTCATGATGAAGAGCCTAATTTATGTATTCTCTCTCCCAAATCCCTTTGCAAAGATTGAATCATAAACCGCATTAAGTATGAAGATGCATACAGAGGCACAACAAAGTCACTATATCCCTAGTAATGCAATGTTGATATGCCCTTTCTCAGTTCTTTAGACATTACTATTTCCCAATGTATAATTCCTAAAAACATATGCACGGATGGCCAAACCACACAATAGAGATGAAGAGCAGAAAAGAGACAATAGAAATTGAAATTGCATTAATAGATAAGAAAAACAATTACATTACAAGGGTATTAGCTGCTAGGCTCCCAACAGAGGGGGTTTAGCCTCTTATAACCATGAGAGACTTTACACTTCAGAGGCTAACAGAAGAAGGGGTTGGATGACTAATAGTAAGAAAAGGGAGAATGGCTAAGGAAAGAGGGTTTCCCCCAAGGGAGATACTTAGACTTTGGATTTCTTCACCCGAGAGCTCTGAGACTCGGTGTGTCTTTGCCTTTTGCTTCCTCCTCCTTATATAGGCTCCAGGTAGCTTAATTTTCACAATGAATTCACGGTAAGTGCACATTTGGGACTAAGCCTGTAGCGCACTAAGCCTGGAGTGTGTGCTAAGCCTACAGTGCGTACTAAGCGAGCTGTTCAATTCTTCCAACTTTTCTTCAAGGTCTTTTCTTCCAGCTTTTGCATCAATTTTTCCCCTAAAGTACTTGAAATCTTCTTCTTTTGAATTCTGCTAATCAAAAATTGCAAAGATGTTAATTTCTTCATTATTTCATAAAAAAAATAATAAAGTAAATCAATTACACCCATTTATTAGCCAAAATTGACTATCAAATTAGCTCATATTTCGTAGTTATCAATGTCCATCGTAGCGATGGAATTTTAGGATTCTCTCTGTTGTGAGTGTGAGTGAGTGTGAGTGACTGAGATGCCCTTTTGATTTTTAATTGTTGGAAGAAAAGTTAAACCAAGACGACCATCTTCGTTGAAGTCTTTCATATTGCAAAATTACCACTACAATTGAATTTAAGACAGTTCTTCGGGAACCGTCATCGTTTCCCGCCATAGAATATAGTTTTCTTAGTAGTGTGGCTAACAAGTGTGAATAAAAGAAGTTCAACCCCAAAAAAAGTGAAAAAATAAAAAATTTTAATAATGATTATTTTTTAGCTTCTAATTAACTTTTTTGAATTTTTGCTTTTAATTCCTAAATAAATATTTTAGAATTTTTAGTCTTTATAATTTTTCTGTTAACAGTTATGGTCTTTACTAACAAGTAACAAATATTAATTAACTAATGATGACTTGTCACCTTATCAAGAAGTCTAATGGAATATATAGTTGTGTGTATTTCTTTAGTAAATTGTATTTTAAATCTTTCATCCACTTCTTGTAAAAAGAAAATCTTTTGTTCACCTGTGTGACATTATTAATTGGTCTATGCACTCAATTGTTGTGAGAATGATGAGATTTTAGTTAATTATAAAATTTAAAAATTAAGAAAATTAAATAAATTTAATATGGTAATTTTGATAGTTACATAGAAGTGTTCCCAACACTTGCAACAGAAAATTATAATATATTTTGCATTCAAAGATACACAACAATAATAAATAGAGAAAAACAGTTTTTGTACCCGGACGTGCGTTCTTGAAGCAATAAGATTTTTCTTCAATAGTATGAAGACTCTACGTGGATCCACATCGAGACCAATATCTGCTATCAACAAGTGTTTGATGAACAAAACTTTAAAGAGCAAATCCTTTTTCTACTTTTCAAGTCTAAAATAAGATTTGAATTTTCCTAGTTTGGTTTGTGTCTGCTGCATTATGCCTCATTTATGATAATTAATCATATTTCTGATATGTAGCAATATAATATTATTCTTATTTTATGGACAACTTACACATTTATAAAATAATACTACCTTTTTTATATTAATTATATTTTTGGTGCTAGCAAAAAATATAATAATATTTCACTAAAATATTTATTTGATTAAATTATTTTCTTTTGAAAAGATTGGAACACTTGTCTGTGTGTAACCCCATGATCGAGGCCGTACCCGAATCAAATAAACATGAAAATGCAGTAACTAGGAAGTGATCCTAGGTCGTTTCCCAACGAGCAGTGACAAACCAAATGTTCATAATATACTTGCAGTAACAGTAACGATTGGGGGGGTTGTTTGTTTTGTGATTAAAGAGCAGAACAAGTAAACTGGAATACGAAACTACTAATATTAAAAATGGGTTGTTTCCTCTGATTCAGAAGCCATTCTCTTATCCTGGGTTATGGAGAATTCGTCCCTAACAGTCAACCACTTAATCCAACCCTATTTCAATTTACTAAGCGAAAATCAACTTAGGGTTTTCCATACGCAATTAGGCACCACATACACCAGTTAGCCCTTCGTCCATTAAGCATGAACGCAAGTTAGGCTTAGAGGCAATTAATCGAACACGAAGAGTGCACTGATTAATATTCACGAATTTGGGATAACTGGTGAAGGGAAAACTACCAGGAAACCACATTACAAGCGAAACCTCAAAGAGAGTTGGGCTTCGTCCTCAAAAGGAAACAACACCAGAAAATCTAGCCTTCCATGGATTCAAACAGAAAACGCAGATGAAACATGAAGCAGAAACGTAAATGAACAGAAACGTAAATGAACAGAAATGTAAATGAAACAGAAACGTAAATGAGAGTAGAAGAAGAAGCAAGAACGAAATTGTAATTAGAAGCAGAAAACGTAAAATTGCATTACGTGAACAGTAGCATCAAAGCAGAAAACGTAAAACCCTAAAACAAAAGCTCTGAATAATGAATAGCATAACAGAATAGCCTTGCACGAATCCCAAGGCTGCTATTTAAAAAGAGTCACTCAAAGTCACTGGGCCCTATTACAATACTCTGGCCCAAAACGAAATAAACACTGAACAACATAAAATAAAATTGCGAAATTTCCTAATTAGAAATTAACTAAGGTAAGCGCTGCTTTATTTGCCCTCTTCAAGTCCATAACCAAAATCCGGATTAAGCCCAATGTTTCATTAATTTTTGAAATTAGATTAAAAACATCAAATTAGCTAAATGAGCCCAAATAATAAAACTACCTGATTAATTGACAATTAAGACCAATCAGTAATTAAAATGGTGCAAAAAGGGTTTAGAAAATAGAAGAAAATGATGGCACATCAAAACCCCCCATACTTAGCCTTTTGCACTCCTGGGCAAAATGAAACAAAGAACAAAATCCAAGGGTATCAAAGAGAGACAAACAAAAACATTCACATATTTCTCAATGAACATCAAGGAATGAAAGGAATGGGTAACATCTAACATAAGGAGATCCAAAAAGTCAAGACATTCATGAAAATCATCCAAGCAACCCAATCATGGCAAAATAGTTAATCAGCTCAAGAATGAAAAGTGATAAAGCCTCACAAGATATACACTCTATCTCTCAAGTGTCTAGGCTACTATTTACCCTCAAAGCACCCATGAAAGCAAACACCACATAAACTTGGCAAGATTCTAAAATTGAAAATCAACCCACAAACACAAGCACATGAGGATCAAAAGGTCTTTTAAGGTTGTAATAGGGCCAAGGACAAGGTATGGAGAAATATGGAATAAGTGGCTAAATCCCAAAGGAATAGAGGAGCAATGGGGAATAAGTGCATATTAAGAAAAAAAATAAGAAAATAAAAAGAAGTAAAGATAAAATTTAAACATAAAGAGTAGAACCAAGAGTTTCATCATTCTTGTGCCATTTAAGATCTTATTCACTCAACTTTATTGCATGTCCAACATTTAACCAATATACAATGTACATCAAGTATGGCCCAAAATACATCATGAAGCATAGCCAACAAAACAAGTTATCCAATGAAACAAAAACCCCCCACACTTATTCCCAAAACAATTCCAAAGCTCCAAAATTCCTTAAGGATATGGTGATATCATGGTTCTTCATTTAAGGCTTGTAGTGAGCTTCAAAACAAGGAAAGGGAAACAAGGCTCAAAAGGGCTATCAAAGGAATTAATTCAAGGTAATTCCATTTGGCTAGAAGCTTATAAGAACAAAATTGCCTCAATCATTTCCAAATATGCATGTGAATTAGGAAGCATCAACAAGAATCAAGCCAAGGCTATTGTGCAAGCAATCAATGGGGCAAAACACACCAAATGATTATGATGATGGATGGCTCAAATTCTCACAAAGGTAAACTCATCACTTTCAAATTGAGCTTTCAAAACTATCATGACATGTAGAGGAGAATCAATGATTTCAAGTCACAAAATGTCAAGAACTTTTATTTTCAAAACAATTACCCATTTCTTGAACATATCCTATAATTCAAAGAAAAACATGCAAAGTCGTACATGCACACAAAATTGACCCAAAATATTAAACTAAAAATCCGACGAAAGTAACAACATTAACAAATTAACACAACTAACAAATTAACAAAACCAACAAAACTAGCAAAACCAAAGAACACTCCCCCCCCCCCCCATACTTAAACAACACATTGTCCTCAATGTAGCACAATTAAAAGATTAAAAACAATTAAATCATCAAAGAGAATCGGACAAGTCTAATAAAAGCAAAGAAGGAGATAGGAAAAGAAAAACTCCCTAAGTCATGGTGGAGGAAGAGTAGGGTGGAGTAAGGAAGTCTCTTCCACCACTACGTCCACTAAAGAAGGGTTCATGAGGAATGGCTTAAGTCGATGTCCGTTGACCTTGAAGCTCTTTTTTGTGGAGTCGCTTTTGATCTCAATTGTACCATAAGGAAAAACATTAGTAACAACAAAAGGACCAATCCACTTAGACCTCAACTTACCACTCATGAGTCCAAGCCTAGAATTATACAATAACACTTTTTGCCCAACCATGAATTCCTTTTTAACTATCATGCTATCATGGAACTTCTTGGTCTTTTCTTTGTAGAACTTGGCATTCTCGTAGGCTTCTAGGCGGATTTCATCTAACTCACTCAGTTGCAACTTTCTTTCCTCACCAGCTTGATCCATAGAGAAGTTGCAAGTCTTCACTGCCCAGTAAGCTTTGTGCTCAATTTCCACTGGAAGATGACATGCCTTTCCAAAGACAACCCGATAAGGAGACATTCCTATGGGTGCTTTGTAGGAAGTCCGATGTGCCCAGAGAGCATCATCAAGCCTGGTACTCCAATCTTTCCTGCTTGGTTGCACAATCTTATCTAAAATTCGCTTGATTTCCCGATTAGAAATTTATGCATGTCCATTGGTCTGGGGGTGGTATGGTGTGGATACCCTGTGTACCACCCCGTACTTTTTAAGCAGGGCATGCATTGTCCTGTTGCAAAAATAGGTTCCTTGATCACTAACAATTGCTTTAGGTACTCCAAACCTGCAAAACAGATTAGACCTGACAAAGTCTGCAACAACTTTAGCATCATTAGTTCTAGTGGGCTTGGCTTCCACCCATTTTGAAACATAGTCAACTGCAAGGAGAATGTAAACATAACCAAAAGAGACAGGAAAAGGACCCATGAAATCTATACCCCAGACATCAAACACCTCACAGAATAGCATAGGTTGCTGATGCATTTGTTGTCGCCATGTAAGTGTATTTCCTGCTCTCTGACACTGCTCACAAGTGCTGCAAATCTTCCACGCATCTTTAAAGATGGTGGGCCAATAAAAACCATAATCAAGCACTTTGCGAGCTGTCCTTTCAACACCCAGATGACCTCCCAGTGCAGAAGAATGACAGAACTGCAGGACTGAGTCAGTCTCATGATCTGGAATGCATCGTCTAATGACCTGATCACTGCACAATTTCCACAAGTAGGGGTCATCCCAAATAAAATGCTTAGCATCACTTTTAATTTTATCTTTTTGGGCCTTAGATGCTAAGGGAGGAAAAACAGAAGCAACTAAATAATTGACAATATTAGCAAACCAGGGAGTAGAAAGAGAGTCAGAAATACTATACAGTATATATAAATGATCATCTGGGAAATCATCCCGAATAGGTGAATCTGCATCAGATACACGTTCGATCCGACTCAAATGATCAGCAACTAGATTTTGTGCTCCGCTCTTATCACGGATCTCCAAGTCAAACTCTTGGAGCCAGAGCATCCATCGGATCAACCTAGGCTTAGAATCAGCCTTCTTCAACAAGTACTTTAGAGTTGCATGGTCAGTATACACAATAATGCGGGTACCAAGCAAATAAGATCGAAATTTTTCAAGAGCAAAAACTATGGCTATAAGCTCTTTCTCAGTAGTAGTATAATTCGCTTGGGTAGCATCTAAAGTCCTAGAAGCATAATATATCACCCTGGGCAATTTATCAATTTTCTGAGCAAGGACAGCCCCCAATGCATAATTTGATGCATCACACATAAGCTCAAAAGGGGCTGTCCAATCGGGTGCCTGGATGATGGGGGTGGTAGTCAGCGCTCTTTTGAGGCAATCAAAAGCCTCTTTGCATCTGTCATCAAAGTCAAACTCCACCTCCTTTTTCAACAAGTTGGACAGTGGAAGGGCTACTTTGCTAAAATCCCTTATAAAGCGCATGTAGAATCCTGCATGACCAAGAAAAGATCGCACCTCTCGCACACAAGAGGGGTAAGGCAATTGTGAAATAACAGAAATTTTTGCAGGATCTACTTCAATACCCTTATTGGAAATAATGTGGCCTAAAACTATACCTTGCTCAACCATAAAATGACATTTTTCAAAATTTAGAACAAGGTTAGTTTCAATGCATCTATTCAAAACTTTTTCCAAACTATTCAAACAACCATCAAAAGAGGATCCATATACAGTGAAATCATCCATAAACACCTCTATGCAACTTTCTAAAAAATCACTGAAAATACTAATCATGCACCGTTGGAAGGTACCAGGGGCATTGCACAGGCCGAAAGGCATCCTCCTATAAGCAAAAGTGCCGAAGGGGCAAGTGAATGTAGTCTTTTCCTGATCCTCAGGAGCAATAGTAATTTGCATATAACCAGAAAAACCATCAAGGAAAATGTAGTGGGATTTACCTGCCAGGCGTTCAAGCATCTGGTCAATGAATGGCAGGGGAAAATGGTCCTTTTAGGTAACCTGGTTCAGCCTCCTATAGTCAATGCAGACTCTCCAACTGTTCTGCACCCGAGTAGGAATCAGCTCCTCCTTCTCATTTTTTATCACTGTGAGGCCGGTCTTCTTCGGGACTACCTGGACGGGACTCACCCATTGGCTGTCAGAGATAGGATAAATGATTCCAGCTTGCAAAAGCTTGGTTATCTCCTTCTTCACTACATCAAGAATCACCGGGTTGAGTCTTCTCTATGGCTGTCTTACTGGTTTAGCTCCATCCTCTAAATTTATTCGATGCATACATGTGGATGGGCTAATACCAGGAATGTCCGCCAGGGTCCAGCATATAGCCTTCTTATGCTTCTTGAGAACTGACAACAACTTCTCCTCTTGCTCATCAGCAAGGGAGGCAGATATAATCACTGGAAAACTCTTGCTATCATCCAAGTAAGCGTATTTTAAATTTGATGGCAGAGGCTTCAATTCTGGTGTGGTCGGCTGGAAAGTGATAGAAGGAGATGGTTTCTCAGCCTTTACCTCATAAAGAAAGTCAGAGGTATGTGTACTTCCTGAAACATGGTTAGTCCTATCTGACTAGAAAATCAATCTCGAGAGGTAAAACACCACCACCAGACATGCAATCAATATCACTCTCAGATTCACTCTCAGCATCAAATTCAGATATATGATCAAGTACAATTTTAGACTCAATGCATGAAGAGTGAGAGGCATGCAGATTAGAATAAAGATCAGTCATGTATTCATCAACAACATGGTCAATTATTTCAGCATGAAATACAGAAAGATCTTCAGATAGGTATTTCATAGCATCCAGAATATTAAAATGAACAGTTATATCACCAAACTCCATGGACAGTGTGCCTGTATAAACATCTATCTTAGTTCTAGCAGTTTTCATAAAGGGTCTTCCTAGAATGATGGGAACTGATCCTTGAGAAAATCCATCTTCCATATTCAAAATATAAAAATCAACAGGGAAAATCAGTTCACCAACTCTAACTAAGACATCTTCTATGAAACCAACAGGATAGGCAACACTTCTATTAGCTAAATGAATTACCACATCAGTTGACTGCAAGGGGCCTAGAGATAGAGAATTAAAAATAGACAGAGGCATAACACTAACAGAGGCTCCTAAATCTAGCATGGCATTGTCAAACTTACTATTCCCTATAATACAAGGTATGCTGAATGTACCTGGATCTTTTCATTTTTCAGGAATTTGAGGAACAGATTTACCAATCAATGCGGAGACATTTCTGCCCATGCTAATTCGTTCACTTCCTTTAAGCTTCCGCTTATTAGTGCACAACTCCTTCAAGAATTTAGCATATCTTGGAATTTGCTTTATTGCATCCAACAAAGGTATGTTTACCTCTACTTTTCTTAACGTTTCCAAGATCTCTTTCTCTGCCTCTTCCATTTTTTTGTTTGAAACTGCTCTTGGAGGGAATGGAAGAGGGGGAATGTGCTGCTTCTGCAAATCAGAATTACCTGTGGAAGAAGATTCACCTGCACAGAAATTGTTAGGTAAATTTTTGTCATCACCTTTTTCTGGAGTAGAGTGAAGTTTGACAGGTTCATTTGCAGATGAGGAAGGTGTTACGGGTTGAGGTCCTTGACACTGCTTTCCCGACCTCAATGAAATGGCACTGACATTTTTGGGATTTTGGACAGCTTGAGAAGGTAGCTTGTCAGAATTCTGGGACTGTTGTTGATTCAATTGTGTAGCTAATTGTCCCATCTGATTAGTCAAGCTCTGAATGGAAGCTCTGGTCTCTTGTTGAAACTGCATGTTTTGCATAGTCATTTGCCTCACAAGTTCTTCGAGGGAAGGTTGTGGAGGGGCCTCAACTGTTGGTTGTTTCTGGGGTTGTTGTTGTTGTTGGATTGGTGGAGGAATGTATGGTCTGCTTGGGCCAGCAGCATTTTGGAAGGAAGGAGCAGGCTGCTGTTGTTGTTGCTAAGGGCTGGACCATCTAAGATTAGGGTGATTCCTCCATCCAGGGTTGTATCTGTTGCTGGAGAGGTCATAATTGTTCTGCTGTGGTTAATTTTGCTGCTGAGGTTGAGGAGGTCTATTGTAAATATTTACAGCATAAGCTTCAGGCTGTTCAATTGCTCCAGGTTGCTGCATGGAAGGGCAAAGGTCTGTATGGTGGTCAGCAGAGGAGCACAAACCACAAACCCTTGCGACAGGTACAGATTTCTGATTCAAGGCCAGCTGGGTTACCAAGTTAACCAATGCATCAAGTTTGCCTTCAAGCTTCTTAGTCTCAGATGATGCAGTTGAGTTTGTAGCTACCTCATGCACTCCTCTAATGACTATAGCATCATTTTTGGCGCTAAACTGCTGGGAGTTAGAAGCCATCTTCTCAATTAAATTCCTAGCTTCAGCAGGAGTCATGTCTCCAAGGGCTCCACCACTGGCAGCATCTATCATACTTCTCTCCATATTACTGAGTCCTTCATAAAAATATTGGAGAAGAAGCTGCTCCGAAATCTGATGGTGAGGGCAACTGGCACATAGTTTTTTAAATCGCTCTCAGTACTCATACAGGCTCTCTCCACTGAGTTGTCTAATACCTGAGATATCTTTCCTGATGGTTGTGGTCCTGGAAGCAGGGAAAATTTTTTCTAAGAATGCTCTCTTAAGGTCATCCCAGCTCGTGATGGACCTTGGAGCAAGGTAATACAGCCAGTCCTTTGCCACTCCCTCTAATGAATGAGGAAAAGCCTTCAGAAATATGTGATCCTCTTGGACATCTGGGGGTTTCATGGTGGAGCAGACAATATGAAATTCCTTCAAATGTTTGAGCGGGTCTTCACCTGCAAGACCATGAAACTTTGGAAGCAAATGAATCAGTCCAGTTTTAAGAACATATGGGACATCCTCATCAGGGTATTGGATGCACAAGCTTTCGTAGGTGAAATCAGGTGCAGCCATTTCCCTTAGAGTCCTCTCACGGGGTGGAGGTTGTGCCATGTTCTCAGAATGTGCAAAATCAGAATGCTCAGAATCAGAATGCTCAAAATTATAATGCTCCAAATCAGGATGTTCAAAATCACCAATCACAGAATGCACAAATTCACCAGTAATGGAATGCTCAGGATGATCAAAAGGTATAAAATGATGCCTAACTAATCTATGAAATGTCCTATCTATCTCAGGGTCAAAGGGTTGTAAGTCAGATGGATTGCCTCTAGTCATACACTACATTCAGCATGCACAACTAGTTGCCTTGTCATGTAAATAAAGGTGCAGGTTTGAACTACAACTACCCTCAAATGATATCCAAATGACTTGAAATTTTGTGAGCAACCTTATAAAATGATGAGAAGATAGCACAAAATATTTCAGATAAAAATTCAAAGTCTAACTATGAAAACTAAAATTGGTAGGTTAAGAAAAATAAGTGAATAAAACTTGAAAAATAAAAAACTTTTGACAGAATCGCGCTTTTTGGATGATGGAGACCTCAGCCATCCTATGGCAGGTTGCCACGGCGTAGGAAATTTTTTTCTACCCCAAATACATATATAATAATTGCGATTCTGATAACCGGAGCAAAAGTTATGGCCGTTTGAAGTTTCGACAAACACAAAATTTGCTACTTTTTTGGAACTTTCAAATATGGCTAAACTAAAGGCTCTAGCTATTTTTCCCACAAAATATAGGTTAAAAGAAGTTACCACAAAAAAATTCAGCCAAAAATAACAACCCTAGCTACTAAAACAAAAAATCTCAAATAATTCAGCATGGGTGGTCGCTAAAATCCGTCTCTAATTGATTTCTACTACTACTCTGTTTTGCCGCAAGCAAAAGTGGTCGCTAAAACAAAATATCAAGATACTAAACGACACTAACACACGTACTAACACAATACTAACAATTAAACATAAAACACGAAAGAATTAAACACACAACGCTAGCTATTATGAACCTTTGGACACTGCTCCCCGACAACGGCGCCAAATTTGATCGAGGCCGTACCCGAATCAAATAAACATGAAAATGCAGTAACTAGGAAGTGATCCTAGGTCGTTTCCCAACGAGCAGTGACAAACCAAATGTTCATAATATACTTGCAGTAACAGTAACGATTGGGAGGGTTTGTTTGTTTTGTGATTAAAGAGCAGAACAAGTAAACTGGAATACGAAACTACTAATATTAAAAATGGGTTGTTTCCTCTGATTCAGAAGCCATTCTCTTATCCTGGGTTATGGAGAATTCGTCCCTAACAGTCAACCACTTAATCCAACCTTATTTCAATTTACTAAGCGAAAATCAACTTAGGGTTTTCAATACGCGATTAGGCACCACATACACCAGTTAGCCCTTCGTCCATTAAGCATGAACGCAAGTTAGGCTTAGAGGCAATTAATTGAACACGAAGCGTGCACTAATTAATATTCACGAATTTGGGATAACTGGTGAAGGGAAAACTGCCAGGAAACCACATTACAAGCGAAACCTCAAAGAGAGTTGGGCTTCGTCCTCAAAAGGAAACAACACCAGAAAATCTAGCCTTCCATGGATTCAAACAGAAAACGCAGATGAAACATGAAGCAGAAACGTAAATGAACAGAAACGTAAATGAACAGAAATGTAAATGAAACAGAAACGTAAATGAGAGTAGAAGAAGAAGCAAGAACGAAATTGTAATTAGAAGCAGAAAACATAAAATTGCATTATGTGAACAGTAGCATCAAAGCAGAAAACGTAAAACCCTAAAACAAAAGCTCTGAATAATGAATAGCATAACAGAATAGCCTTGCACGAATCCCAAGGCTTCTATTTAAAAAGAGTCACTCAAAGTCACTAGGCCCTATTACAATACTCTGGCCCAAAACGAAATAAACACTGAACAACATAAAATAAAATTATGAAATTTCCTAATTAGAAATTAACTAAGGTAAGCGCTGTTTTATTTGCCCTCTTCAAGTCCATAACCAAAATCCGGATTAAGCCCAATGTTTCATTAATTCCTGAAATTAGATTAAAAACATCAAATTAGCTAAATGAGCCCAAATAATAAAATTGCCTGATTAATTGACAATTAAGACCAATCAGTAATTAAAATGGTGCAAAAAGGGTTTAGAAAATAGAAGAAAATGATGGCACATCACCCCATAGGTTCATTACTAAACCGGTAGTAAATTAATCATAATTAATTTACTAATCAATATATGCGTCTAACAACACTCCTTAACGTCTAGATCTAGATAACATGAAGTAACATCTTTTACCTTACCTTAAGAACCAATAGAAAAGAATAATGTGATATTTTCTTCCATCATTTATAGCTGAAGATTAACTCTAGAGTATAGTGTTATTGTCAAACTCTAATAAGCTAACACATTTAATCAATGAATGACTTTAAGAAATTATTTTCTTCTTTCATTCAATTGTCTTGGTCAAAGTCTTAATTTTATCATGGAGGTCAAACTCGTTACCTAGAGTTGATGAATTTCTTCTTAATTAATCATTAATTCTATAAATATTTAATCATATTCAATATTCATTCAAATAGTGTCCTAAGACATTAGGTGTCCGAAATTAAAATATAACAAATAACTTGTTAATTACTATGATAATCTTAGGTCAAAGGAAACTATTATATTTCTTCTTGAGAAATTCCTATTGACATATCAAGGTAATATTAACTATTAGAAATTTTCAATTGAATCAATTCAATTATGACATCCACATATACATCATCTAGATATGTAATTTAATAAATGAGATATGTTAATCTTTATCCTATAAAGATATATATATATATATATATATATATATATATATATATATATATATATATATATATATATATATATATATATATATATATATATATATATTGATTTATCCAGAATATTAATATTATGTTCACACTAATCCTACGATCAATAATAATTTATATTAAAAGTATTGATGACTTGTTTCTCATTATCATAATCTCTATCATGATAACAAGTCCCTAATTTTAATCAAGGACTTATAAAATCAATAATTTAATAAAATAATGAATATGATAATAAAATAAAGAATATTTTTTTACTGGAATTGATAACATGATAGATTGGATCTTGGATATACATATTTATCGCCAACACATTTGATTTAAATAACTTAAACAAAATCAAACTATGAGTAGTAGTTTATGTTTCTATTATGTATTAGAGAAAAAAAATATTAATTTTTTAATGTTTGCATTTTAACAATGGGCTTTATCGTCAGTTTTTCTCTTTTAAAGTTTTTTTTTACATTGGAACTGAATTAATTCTTTTAATTTATGTATTCTTTTTTCTTTTTTCCAATGTTCTCCGCTCCATGAGCCAGATTTTTTAAATAAATTAAATTTCCCTTCAAATATTTCAAGTTTTTCTTTGTTCCAACAAAGTCATATAAGGTGGCCATGTTAATTTTATAGAAATTTCCAATTATTTGTTTTCCAAGCCAATAAATTTATTCAAGATGAAGATATTTAGAATTTTTTTAGAAAAACAACACAAAATTCTTGGCACATATGATGATTAAAATATCATCAACAATGCATTATAATAAATAAAAAATATTTAAGATTTTCAGACTTATATGGACCATACATATACTATTATATATACCTACGTAAACAGTTTCATGTTTTGCTTGGTATTATTAAGAAATTTTGCGTGGATGATGTTTTTTTAGAGATGTTTAGCTTCATAAAAAAGAAGGAGTTTATGTAGAGAGGGGAGGAGTTTGTATGGATAACAAGTATGATTATCAAACTCTTGAGTTAATTCGTTAACTCTTAGGTTATGAGTCTACTTATCCTTTATGAGTTATTTGTGTGTAAACTCTATTTTTAGTAAATTCTGGATAAACTCTATAAAATTGAAATAAACTCGGTAAACTTTCGAGTTTACTACCAAGTCAAAGAGTCAGTAAGTTAAAAAAAATTAGACCAAAATGTAAATTATTTTTGGGTTGTTTTTTTATCTTTTTAGTGTTAACACACCTTCATTTAGTGTGTTGTTCCCAAATAAAAAAAAATTCATATTTAATAACATCAAACCATTGTTTTCTAATAACATCAAACCTTTGATGAGAATAATCTACCACTATGATAACATCTACAAGTTATTATCTAGTAATGATGCATTACAAAACTTGGTTATTTAAGTATTGTGAAATTTATTATTTACTATTTTGCTTTATTATATTGTTGAAATGTTTAATTTATATGTTATTTATAGATATTTTATTATTATTTTTATATAAAGTAAAATTTTACAAGTCTATCAGTTGAGTTTACTAGTGAAATTTTAGAACTTTCACGGATCTACGTAAACTATCGAATTTGATAACTTTGGTAACAAGTGTGCATAAAAGAAGCTATGCCAAAAAACCAAAGCTAACAAAAAAGTTCATTACCTTTTAGTTTCTAATTAACTTTTTTGAATTTTTGCTTATACTCTCTAAACTAATGTTTTAGTGTTTTTGGTCCTTATAATTTTCCTCTATTAACAACTTTGGTCTTTACTAATAAATAACAATGTTAAATTGACTTGTCATATTATTAAGAAGTCTAACCAAATAATTAAGTGTATTTTTTTAAAATTGAGTTTTAAATCTCTTTCCCACTCATTTGACATTATTAATTGGTTTATTCACTCATATGCAAGAATGATGAGATTTTAGTTAATTATAATAAAATTTAAAAATTGATAAGATTAAATGCATTTAATATTGTCATTTGGCTTAAATAACTTAAACAAAATCAAACTTTGAATAATTTATGTTTCTATTCTGGATTAGAGAAAAAATATTGATTTTTTAGTGTGTATATTTTAACAATAGGCTTTATAGTTTGTTTTTCTCTTCTTCTTTTTTTTTTTTTTTGCATTGGAACTGAATTAATTCTTTTAATTTATGTATTCTTTTTTCCAATGTTTCTGCTCCATGAGCCAGATTTTTTTAACATAAATAAATTAATTAAATGAACCTTCCAATATAATTTATTTCGGCATTGACAGATACTTTTCCCATCCTTGGCTTCCAAAGTGTCTAGTGTAGTCTTCCATTTCGGGGTACATAGTCTTCTTGATCAAACCCTGATTTCCGGATCCAATTTTTAGCATCAGCAACCTGGAAAATCAATTTGGAACTCTATGAAATGGAGAAAAATAAAAGAAAAAAGTGGAATTAGAGAAGGAGACGGAAAGAACAACCCCACAATCTAGGGAGATTGATAAGTTGATGATGATCTGCCACACAAAGAATAGAATTCTTTGATAAGAACCTAAGCTTTCACACAAGAACCAAGAGAGACCCATCTCTTAATTGTGACTCATCTGAAAATTTAAGGAGTCTATTTATAACTCCTACTAATAATCTTAAATTAGACTCAGGGTCAATAACTAATCTAATAATTAAAAGACTTAGAAATAACAACAAAAAAGATAGCAGCCCATTACAAGTCCAAAAATAGGTCAAAAATATAATTAAAAAAACAAAAAATGAATCTTATTCTAAAAGTTGGTTAAAATAAATGAACTTCACTTTTTCTTCTCTTCCTTCCATGAGAGAATTTAGTATCTTGCTAAGCTCTTCTTGAAATCTTACTCCTTGCTCAAGTGGGTCCATCTAGGTTGAGTTTACCTAAGTCAAACTCTTCCTTCTTGGATAATCCTCTATCACTTTCTTTGATATATCAAACATGTAGGCTTGGTAAATACTACCTTATAATTTATTCTCACTAGCTAGCTTACTTGTCTAATACTCAAACTTAGTTTAGTCTCTTATTAGTCATTTTCAGAGGTTAACTAGCTTATAAAATTAGGTTAACTGATAAGTTATTAGTTTTCTTCCTCAATTTAATCCTTTGTAAGAGACTATAAATTCTTCCCCTAAACCTAGCTTCTATTGGCATGTTTATTTAATTTATATTTGATTCACATATTACAAATTAAAATTAAAAAACTATGTTTGATATAGAAGAGTTAATAATATTTTTTACAACAAAATAAGAAAATAAATATATTAAATGGCCTTTTCTAGTTTAAATATAAGTTTATGAATATGAAAAAATAATTATATGATTATTATTTGTTAAATTTAAAAGAGTAAAATATGTTCTTATGTAAATAATTAATTATTAAAAATAAAAAGTAAGGATAATAAATATGATTAAAAATTTATTAAGACTAAAATATATTTTTAATCCCTAATAAATATTCAAATTTTGTATTTTTCTCTCTAATAGATTTTTTTTCTTATTAGTTGGTTCAGTTCAATTTTGCAGTTTTTATTAAAATATTATTTCATTAAAATTTATATACTTTCTTTTCATCTTTTAAATTAAATTACATTAAAAATTATAAATAACAATCTATCAAAATTATTAATATGTTAAATCTTTTACAATAAAAATATGTCAATTTTTCATTCATTTCAAATCAAACAAATCTTAAAAAAGTCAAGTGATATACATACAACATACATAATACTAAAATAATATTAACCCAACGACCTCAATAAGTTAAGAGGAATAGGCTTAGAATGTAGAAGAAACAGCAATTAATTTAATAATGTTATTTAAACATGCCAGACAAAATTGATTGCAACAAAATAAATGAGATAAAGGAAAAGAGAATGTAAACACAGTTTTTATACTAGTTCAGCAAAGTCCGTGCCTACGTCCAGTATTCAAGCAACTCACTTGAGATTTTTCACTCCCTTTGTAAAAATCCGTTTACAAAGTCTAAACCACACAGTGACAACTCATCCCTTGTGTTTAGGAATCCTTACAACTTAAGAGACTCTCAGTCCCTTAATCAATCTCTTTGAATGAGAAGAAAGAAAGAAGAATTCTCTCTTGAAGAGAAGGATATTACAATTGAAGTCCATGAAGAAACTCTTAATGGATTTACATGTGTTTGCCCAAGAGTTTCTTTTGAGAGAGCATTTGACAATGAAGTTTTCTTGGAATCTCTCTCATTTCCTTTTTGAGAGGATAAGATATTTTGAAAAAGCAAAACTCTCTCTTCAAAATTCGTGTCCAAGTCACCTATTTACAGGCATTTGATGGTCATTCACAAATCCAATCAAAAGATGTGACTATTGACAGATTTTATGAAAACTCTTCACTGGTAATCGATTACAATGTTTGTGTAATCGATTATACAGTTATAATTTAAAGGGTCGTGACTTTTGAATTTGAATTTTAGGAGTTTCGTTACTGGCAATCGATTACAGACATATGGTAATCGATTACATGTTCAAAATTCAAATTCAAACCCTTTTTCAATAGCTTTTTTTCATTCTTCCCTTCTAGTAATCGATTACACTTCCTGGTAATCGATACCAGAGCCTTGCATGACTTTGAAACCCTTTGTTTTGAGACAAGGCTTGATCTTTAGTGAACATGACAGATAACAATTTGAATCAAGAGTTTCCAGTGTTAATCCACCACTTGTCTGGGTGTGCTAGAAACTCCTACAGGAGCTGAAGTTGGGAAGAAATAAAATCAATAGTATGTTGCCTGATCTTTCAATATTTTCAACCTTGAAAACATTGAATCTTTCAGAAAATAAATTAAATGGCAAGATACCAGAAGGTAACAAATTGCGATCTAAGTTGGTGTCTTTGTCAATCTGATCAAACACTTTAGAAGCTGGACATGTCTCATTTGGCAATGCATGTGCTCTGGGCTCATTAACAATAGCTAGAGCGAACAGTTTCCAATGATAATCCATCACTTGTCATGTGCTAGATATTCATTGGAAGAATTATATCTATGCATGAATCAAATCAATTGCACACTACCTGATCTCTCAATATTCTCATCTTTAAGAGCATTATATGTTGATGGAAACAAGCTAAATGGAAAGATTCCTAAAGATATTCAATTTTCACCTCAACTGAAGATACTATATTTGAATTCAAACTCCTTAAAAGGTGTACTCATAGACTACCATTTTGCCAATATGTCCAACTTGGACTCACTGGACTTATCTGACAACTCATTGGCCTTGACATTTATCCAAAATTGGGTTCCATCTTTTCAGTTGAGCAAAATAGGATTGCGATCTTGCATGTTAGGTGTGGTAGGAAACAAATTATCAGGACCTATCCCTGCTTGGATTGGGAGCAATATGCAAGAGTTGGAAATTTTGAGTTTGGGAAGCAATCATTTCAATGGAAGTTTACCATTGCAGATTTGTTATCTAAGAAGCATTCAACTCTTGGATCTCTCAATGAATAACTTTTTCTGGGCAAGTTCCTAAATGCATAAAAAATCTTACTTCAATGGCTCAAAAGACGTCTTCAAGTGATATTTAAGCCCATCGATATTATGTTGAAATTGGTGGTGATGAGCCATTCTCTGGATCATATGATCTGAATACATTCTTGATGTGGAAAGGTTTAGAACAAATGTTCAAGAATAATGAGTTACTACTTTTAAAAAGTATTGATCTTGTAGGGATTTTGTGACTCCAACAGCATGTGGTTGAAGGAGTCAAATCAGTTAAATAAAGACATGTTCCTATGTTATTTCTTAGGAGGATTTTATGCATGGTTTAGTTAATTAGCTTTGCAGATATCAAAAGATCTTTCTACTATCACCTTGGCAGAGCTTTTGACCGCACTTCAGGCTCCGAAACAAAGAACTCATGAGACAAGAAGGTACTACTGAAGGGGCTTTGGTAGCTAAATCACTGGACAAAAAAAAGAAGGGCAAGTCAGGAAGTTTCAACCACAAAAATGGTAGCAAATCCTCTCATGATTTTCCATCATGTCCTTTTTGTAAAAAAAAAACAATCATCCACAGACAAAGTGTTGGTGAAGGCCAGATATGAAATGCCATAAATGTGGACAATTAGGGCATGTGGAGAAAATCTTCAAGTCATCAAAAAAACAAGAGAATGTACAAGCTGCTGTTGAAGAGGTCGATGAAGAAGAAATTTTTGTTGTTTCTTGCTTTGTTACCACAAGATCAACAGAAAGTTGGCTAATTGACAGTGGTTGCACGAACCACATGACTTACGATCAAGAATTATTCAAAGATCTTGATGCAACCTACAACACAAATGTCAGAATTGGAAACGGAGCAAAAATAGCAGTGAAGGACAAAGGAACCATCATGATCGAAGGTTGCACAGGTCTGAAATTGGTTCCTGATGTTCTATATGTTCCTAAAATTAACCAAAACTTGTTGAGTGTTGGCCAACTTCTAGAGAAAGGCTATAAAGTTCTATTTGAAGATAAAAGTTGCATGATTAAAGATTCAGATAATAAAGAATTATTCAGAGTTCAAATGAAAGGCAAAAGCTTTGCCTTGAATTTGATTGATGAAGAGCAGCTTGTTGTGCACAAGGTTGAAGACAACACGCTGGTTTGGCATTAAAGGATGGGTCATTTTCATCATGGCGCTTTGCTCTATTTGAGGAAGAATGATGTTGTACAAGGTCTGCCTGAATTGGAAGAGAAATCACTCGTATGTGTTGCTTGTCAATATGAAAAACAAATGAGGTTGCCTTTTCCAAAAGGCAAATCTTGGAGAGCAACAAGCAAGCTATAGTTAGTACATACGGATGTCGGAGCACCTCAAAAAACCCCATCTCTGAATGGCAAAGCAGGGATAGAACATCAATTGACAGCACCGCATACCCCCACAGCAAAATGGGGTTGTGGAGCGCAAAAATAGAACGGTCTTGGAAATGGCGAGATGTTTACTTCATGACAAAGATCTTCCAAAAAAAATTTGGGCAGAGGCTGCAAGCACTTCTATTTTTTTTTGCTGAACAGATCGTCAACAAAAGCTCTTTCAAACCAAAATTGATGAAGTTGAAAGTCTTTGGCTGCTTGTGTTTCTCTTATATTCCACAGGTTAAGAGAGACAAACTTGATAAAAAGGCGGAAGCGGGAATCTTTGTAGGCTATAGCTCAACATCAAAAGCCTATAGAATATTCTTGCCACAAAGTAATAAAGTTATTGTTATCAGAGATGTGCTATTCTTTGAAGAAGAAAAATGGAGCAAGGAAAGTGAGAAGCTTCAAATTCAGGAAGAGAGCGAAGAAGATGTGGATGACCAGCCAGTTAGAGGAACTAGATCTCTCTCTGATATTTATCAAAGATGTAATGTTGTTATAATGGAGCCTGTAGACTACAATGAAGCTGCAACTGATTCGAAGTGGGTAAGTGCAATGAAGGAGAAGCTTGATATGATTGAAAAACATCAAACATGGGAGCTCACGGAGAAACCTAAAGATAAAAATGTCATTGGAGTGAAATGGATTTATAGAACCAAGCTTAATGCTGATGGTTCTGTAAACAAACATAAGGCGAGGCTTGTCGTGAAGGGATATGCGCAGATGTTCGGGGTAGACTTCTCAGAAACTTTTTCTCTGGTTGCTAGGTTGGATACCATAAGGTTGTTGTTAGCTCTTGCTACTCAAAAAGATTGGATTATACATCACATGGATGTTAAATCAGCCTTTTTGAATGGGCACTTGGAAGAAGAAATTTTTGTAGAGCAACCTTAAGGATTTGTAGTTCATGGACAGGAGGAGAAAGTCTATCGGCTGAAAAAGGCCTTGTATGGCTTAAAGCAAGCCCCAAGGTCTTGGTACGTCAGAATTGATGCACATTTGATAAGCTTAGGCTTCGAAAAAAAGTCTAAGTGAGTTTACCTTGTATGTCAAGAAGACGGATGTTGGAATAGTCATTGTCTCCTTGTATGTTGATGACTTACTTATTACAAGAAGTTCAAAGGAGATGAGTAAAGAGTTTAAAGGAGGAATGAAAGAAGCCTTTGAAATTACTGATCTTGGAAAAATGTCTTATTTCCTTGGTATGCAGGTGCAACAAGATAGAGGTGAAGTCTTTGTAAGTCAAGAAAAATATGCAAAGGAAATTCTTAGAAAGTTCAAGATGGAGGAATGCAAGCCAATTGCAACGCTAATGAATCAAAAGGAGAAATTCAGCAATAAAGATGGAGCTGAAAAGGTTGATGAAAAACTGTACAGAAGCTTAATAGGATGTCTGGTGTATTTGACTGCAACCAGGCCAGACATTACCTATGTAGTAAACTTGTTGTCACAATATATGCACTGTGCTAGTGAGATTCATTTTAAGGCAACTAAAAGAATCCTGAGATATATCAAGGGTACTATTGGTTATGGAGTGAAGTTTTAGCCAGTAAAAGATTTCAGTCTTTATGGATATTCAGATAGTGATTGGGTGGGAGTAATGATGACATGAAAAGCACTTCAAGCTACTATTTCACATTTGGTTTTGGAGTTTTTTTCATGGCGTTCAAAGAAGCAAGATGTCATAGCACAATCTACCGCTGAAGCTGAATACATAGTAGATGTTGTAGCTGCAAATCAAGCAATTTGGCTAAGAAAACTTATGGTTGATCTATGCATGGAGCAAAAGGAGAGTACACAGGTTATTGTTGATAATCAAGCTGCAATTTCAATTTCTAAGAACCCTGTGTTTCATGGGAAAACAAAACATTTTAAGATAAAGTTGTATTTCCTAAGGGAGGTGCAAAAGCAAGGTGACGTGCAGCTGCTGTATTGCAAAACTGAAAATCAACTTACTGATTTTTTAACAAAATCACTTCCTCAAGCAAGATTTGAGTATCTTCAACAAAAACTTGGTGTATGCTGCCGTTGAGTCAAGGAGGAGATTGTTGAGATTTTGTGACTCCAACAACATGTGGTTGAAGGAGTCAAATCAGTTAAATAAAGACATGTTCCTATGTTATTTCTTAGGAGGATTTTATGCATGGTTTAGTTAATTAGCTTAGCATATGTCTCTCAAGTTTGTTTACATTTCTGTTTTTAATTTGTAGTATAAATATTTGTTGTTTATGCTCAATAAAATCACTAGTTCCTCTTTCATCCTCTTGTCTCTTGTACTTTAAATCCTACCTATCTCTCAAGCAATAATTTCTCAAAAGAAATCCCACTTGAAATAGAGTTTATTGGAGATGGTTTCATTGAATTTATCAAGAAACAATTTCATAGGAAAAGTTCCTTCAAATATTGGAAAGCTAACATCACTTGAATTTCTTGATTTGTCAAGAAACCAGCTTGTTGGTTCAATTCCTTCGAGTCTTACTCAAATTGATCGACTCACTATGTTAGATTTGTCACATAATCATCTAGCTAGAGAAATTCCAACTAACACACAATTACAGAGTTTCAATATCTCGAGTTATGAAGATAATTTTTATCTCTGTGGGCCACCACTTGAGAAATTGTGTATTCATGGGGGACAGCACCAGAACCAAATGTTGAAATTCATGAGGATAAATATTCGCTTTTCAATCGTGAATTTTACATGAGTAAAACATTTGGATTTGTTATAAGTTTTTGGGTGGTGTTTGGCTCAATCTAACTCAAGCGTTCTTGGAGACATGCCTATTTCAAGTTCTTCAACAATTTATTTCTTGGAGACATGCCCTTTCATATATAGTTTATGTCCTTATAAGAAACCTTACCGTTTTTTAAAAAAAAAAATGCGTATGACTTCAAATAAAAGAAGCTTTTTACTTCAGTTAAACTTAAACATTTTTGTTGTAATTATGCGATGATCACTTGTAAATTGTTTATAAAATGCTAATTGGTAACAACATATTTAATAAATGATAAAGTAATATTATAGTTTTGAATTGTGACGGTAAGATTTCATAACTTTTAACTGTTGTTAATATAATTTTGAAAAGGCATGGGATAATTTCAAGTCAATAGCTCCTAGAATGTTAGATTAGATTCTTAAGTTGTATTATGGTTGGTTAATCTAATTAATTTTATTTGAGATGATTTGAATATATTTATGTAAGTTAGAAGAGATACTATTTTTGCAGTACAATGGTTAACTTGTTTTCGTAACTTCCATGTAAATGAAATATGATATTTATTACGCAAGAACAATTAAATGTGCGAATGCAGCATGCTAAATAATCAGGAGGATCATGATTTCTTGCTTGTTGGAATGGTTGGGTGCATCTAGTGTTTGTATACAAAATATTTTTTGAGAAAAAAAAATGTCCTGGACAACCTTTTGAAAATTTGGTTATACATCTATAATATAAAATTAATTTATATTCTCATCTAATTACATATCATTTGATAAATTTATTAAATTTTATAATAATTATCTTAAAAATTATTAAGAATAATTTTGTATTGGTTGACAGTATAGAACTACATAAAATTATAATTATTGATGTTTTATACTTAATAATCTTATATATATATATATCCATTATTAACATGAATGTTCTATAATTATTGTGATTTTAATCTTTCATTTGAAGTATATTAATGTTATTATTTATTTTTTCTAAAATACACTCTCTAACACACTTTTATGTAAAAAAAAAAAAAAAAAAAACACTCTTTATTATTAGACAAAAATTATTAAAAATACAAGTTTTTGTGAGTCTTATTTCTTATTCAATAACTATCTATCCTGCTTTTATAGCTTTTAATAAATCTCAACTAATAATAGAATATGTTAGAAAGAGTATGCTCCTAGCACTCTTCCAACTAAAAATTTTATTTATTTTCAGTTACACATTTCAGAGAACTAACATTCTGGTTTATTTTTTCCAGCCCCTTGTAGACCTCATCCTCTTGCACTACTCCAATATTTAAGCTTGATAATGTTTAGACAAGGCAATAAGTTAAAAATTATGATTGCTTCACATTTCAATGTCAATTGGGATACTTGCATTCATGTTTTGATTATTTGAAGAATACTCTAGTTTTTTTTTTTTTTTTTTTGCGTTGTACTTATAACGAAATATAAATTACCATGTGTTATATCAATAATTTACTTACATCTTTCTCATAATCAAAAATTCAGTTTGACAAAGACATTATTGAGTAAAAATATTTGCCACAAGAAAGTGACTCATTTTCAATTGTTTAAGAGTCAATGAAATTAATTAGAATTTTACATGCACAATTTTTTAATGAAGGAATTTCCCATCGCCATTTTGTCCTAATTAAAACAAAATAATTTGACCCCAGGTGTTTAAATTATATGGAAATCTCTTCAATTTCCAAACTATGCATGACTTTACTTTTATTTTAGGAAAAAATTATAATAATAAGTGGTGAAAAATATCAATCAATTTTTTTTCAAAAAAGGAAAATATTCAAACTTTTGAGTGAAATCATCAAAAAAATTGCATATGAATCAAGATTCTCCTATCTTACAAATAAATGGATCATGTTATATTAAGAGACTTCCCGGAGAATGTTTGAACCATATTATGGTTTCCAGAGACAACCGTCTCCTCGAAATACATGATAAAAGTAGATGCCATAATGCGCAGTGTAAACACACCCACCAATGGTGGAGATGGACCAAGATATTGTAATGTATCTATTTGGATAAACTTACACACGGTGGAGATGGACAAAGATATTATATATATATATATATATATATATATATATATATATATATATATATATATCCAATTTGATAAACTCAGTTCTTCATGGCTCATCAATTTACACTGACCCAATCATAGATAATGTAATGGCAGGTGCGTCATTCAGAAACTAGGAACCTGAATTAATGTGTTAAATTATATAGGATGGGGAAATTTTAATAGATCAAACAGAAATTCTGAATATTATTAATTATGGATCTGAGAACAAAGTCATTTCATGCATAATTCTAGTTATTCCATACCATTCTTGTTATTTAGGAGTCTGAAACTACTTCACGCAAACAAGTTCAATACAAAGAAAAGAAGCATATACTCATTGAGAAACCAAAGCTCTAATGTGGATGCAATTCATGCCTTTGAGGGTGATTCACTAGAGCTGGCAGCCGGAGTATCTTTCCCTGTAAGTGCCTCTAGCGTCTTGTGAAATTCTGTTGGGAGAGGAGGAGGTCGGTGGAGAGGAACATGCTTGGGAACTGGTGCATCATTCTCAATCACCTCACATTCATAATCATCTGGAACACCCCAAGGATCCCACTCTGCACTCCAAAATATACATTGAATATATGTTAAAACAAATTTTCTAATCAATTGATGCAAATACATTCCAAGGTATGCATTTATCAATTGCCTTTTATAAATATTTGTATCAATGCAGAATGCAAAACAAATAAAAGACTGTTTGTTCTGAGCAAATGAGCATTTTTTTGGTTCACTTTTACTACAAAAATGTTACTTTGTGCCCTATTCTCAAAAATTTGAATAAGAGTGAAAACAATGCTGTCAAAAAATATTCCAAAAAAGTTATAATTTTTTATTGAAAATAGATAAGATGTTACTTCCTTGTTCGGTAGGGTTTAAAATAAAATTTATGAAACTCAAAACTACAACTTAATTTCTGTTATGTAACAACGAGAGTGATTATCAAAAAACAAAAAATTGGAAACACTGACAAAATTTAAATTAGCATTAAAGCATAGAAGAATCAAAGTTAAAACTGATTATCAAGAAATAAGAACTACCAAATTCATAATGTGAACAAAACTCAACCTGGATTGGATTAGAAAAATTCAAAATACCCTAACCAAGGCAAAATCCTCATTCAAGTATACAGTATACCCATGTAGACAAACAGCACCAAAGTTACAAGTTACAACGACCAAGTTGTCACTCCAAGACAAAACACTATCACTTGCAAAGACAAAAACAATCCAGCCTAACTACCACCAAGTTTGGTTGGCTACAAATCATAAGTTTGGACATTTTAGGACTTAGAAATTTATTTAAATAAGTAAAAGGCAAACAGAGGATCTAGTGTCCCTAGAATATATCACAATGGGACAAGTAAATGAGGAGATTAAATGTACATATAACTTTGTTCCACACAATAATTTGATCCATCCACTCTGTAAACAACATAATCAATTAAAAATGGAATCAATGTCTAACAAAACTTCAAAATATGCATATGAAACTATAATTTGCAGAACATTCTTTCTCCTCAATGCAAATTTACTCAACCTTTGCAATTGATCACTAATTATTCATTTATTAAACTGTAGTTAAACTTAATGCAATTTCTAGGGAACAAAAATAATCAGCTGAATGAAAAGGTAAGAGAATTTTCCTTCCACTTGTCACTACTCACTATTCACTACCTCTTGAATTTGGCGATGATATAAGATTCTATTTCTGTCAACGTTCTTTCATTCAGCTAGCATTGCATGACAATTAAAAAAAATGCTCTACATCTAATAATTAAATCCTATATAATACAATAGACCCCAAATGTATCGATATTATGCATTTAAGTATTACCCATCAATTTGGTATTGGACAGAGATTTACACATTGTGCACAATAGCAAGGGAATGTGGATAAAAATGAAATACATGTTTCCCACAAGATGTAAGTGTAACTACTCATTCATAGTTTAAACAAAATACAAAATTCTCATGGGCACAGGAAAATAAGAGAAACTCAGCATAGTTAGAACTTAGAAGTGATTCTATAACATCATGTAGCTCGAAAATGTATTAAACTGATATTGGGAATTCTTTGAATTCTCACCCCTTTTCCCTTGGTATTCTAGGTTTGACATATGTAAACTGGATGGCCTACATGTTTCCCCCTCAAGGATATCTTCAAAGGAGTTGTGTTCCCCTTCAGCCCTTCATTTAGTTCTGCTCCTATAGTCCTAGCAGAGGGCATGGTGTAGGTAGACAGCTTAGATAACTAGAACCATTTTTTTCTTTTAAGTTGGTGATGATATGAATGGTCAATTGTGCAGAGCTAACTGACTTTCATTTTGTATTTAGTATCTTTAACGAGCAGCATTGCACAATTACTATAAAAGGTCATGGATGGTAATGTTAATATAGCTACAGAAAGGTTTTAACGCAGGATCCTAAGGAGAAAACGTGAGAATTACACAAGTCTAGAAGGATTTAAGCACGGTCATGTCACACCAAACAACAGCAACCCTAGATGAGCAGGTCATTTCACGCAGCTGTGTGAAATTCCATGACCAATTCATTGAATCAATCTTTTAAAAACGTCCTGTGATTGCAATTGTGGCAGCAGCCACAATGTCAAGGTTTTCTGGGTCTCCGGGACCACAATTTCAGCCATGTCAGCCGCAACATGAAGGATCACAACAAAACTGAAACCGCAATCACAGTTTATAAAACAATGGATAGAACACAGCCATGTAATGACCCACAAAAGCCGAATCCCAACTACAGTCAAAAAATCCCTTTACAATCTCGCATTCTGGTTCAAAAAGTTTCACAATTCCCAGTTTTTCAAAAAGTAAACGAATCTACAAGTAACCACAACACAGTCTAAAACGATAGTAAAAACAAGACAAATTAAAACAAATAAGAACTAAAAATCAAGCTTCAAACAAAATAGGACACTAGGACATTACATTACACAAACCAGATCAACTAATTCAAAAAAAAAAAAAAAAGAAGAAGAAGGAAGGGGCGATGGAGAATACCGATCATGTAGGAAATGAGCTTGAGCTCGTCCTGAGCCTCTTCGATGAGCTCCTCGACCTGGCCGCAGCCGAGGCGTTTCTCGATGTTCTCCCAGTCCTCCTCCTCCTTGCACACGCCGAGCCTGTGCTTGGTGAAGCTCTCCACGGCCTTGCGGTACCCTTCATCTTCGGGAACCTTCTGGATCTCTTTCAGCGTCTTGCTGTACAGCCCAATCAGCACCTCCCTCGCGTTCGGCACCACGTCCAGCCCCACGATCCCCGTCGAAGCCTTCACCTTCGCCATCAACGGCCGCGCCACCGCACGCAGAAACATCTTTTTACTCTCACTCACTCTCCCCCAAAAGTCTCCCTCTACAACGTTGCTGTTCCGAGTCTGGGAGGAATGTGTGTAGGTGTGTTGTTGCGTGGGTTCGATATGGAGAGAGGCGAGGATTGGGCCTGTAGGTGTGTGGTTGCGTGGGTCCAAAAGGAAGTGGAGATTGGGCCTGTTGTGGGTTTTCCGAAGGCTATTGCTATTTCCATTTCCCTTATTTACTAATGCACTCTCCTTTCATTTTTCTTAATCCAAAATTACCCTGAGAATATACTCCCCTTTCCCTTTGTCAATTAGGCGAGTCTCTCTGCAACTGCAGATTGCACAGCAGCACTGAGACAGAGTTGCAAAAGCCTCCATCGTCCAAATACAAAGAACTAGATGGCTTGTTGGGTGCTCAAATATACAAGAAACACCAATGTGTGTGGCTTGGAACCCTTAACACAAAAAAGAGATTGAGATGGCTTAGGACATTGCCGTGAAGCACTTCTAGGTCAAGGAATATCAATTTCCTTTTGATAAATATGGTTTCCAACAATTTTGAAAGTGCGGTCGTAATGAGATGAAAAATCACAAACCCTTTTTTATGACTAGAAAAATACAGTCTTGTTCCTCACTATCAATAAGCAATTTCTAAATTGGCATTTTATTGTCCCACTTAATTCCCCTCTCCCTATCCTTCTCCTCTCTCTATTTGGTCACTCTCTTTTTGGTTGTCATTGTGGTCAATTGCCATATTTGGCATTGAACAAGAGTATTGCCAAAATACCCCGACTGAGGAGCTTCAAAACATGGTTCTTATGAAACAAAATACTACATGTCGAAGAATATACCCACTAATTCCAGTAAATAGAAGTGCAAAGCTTATAAAGAGTACAGAAAGGGGAATGTAATTTTCTGGATAATTTTGGAAAATAAAATTGAAAAGGGAGGACATTATATAGGAAGAGTGGAAATAATAATTGCCTTTCCGAAAAGCAGATGAAAATCTTGAAATTGAGCCATTATCAACATATGGTTTGTTCTTTGTCATCATATTATTGGTACCGAATATTTGTTAATTTTGTTGATGATTCATCTTTGTCTTTGAGAACTTAACTAACCACCTTTATTAGAATTTTCTCTTTCCAACCATATTTTTTTTCATAAATAAGACTTGAATTTAAAACCTTACAAAAGGATCGAATTAAATATCACTCGAACCATCGACTTGTTAGTGTATTAGCTCAATGATTTGATTGTATGCTAAACAGAAATAAAATGAATTAAAATAAAATAAATAAAGGCAAGATGAAATTGAGAGTTTAGAACTATATGCTAAGTTCCATAGATAATTGTTGAGAATAAATTTATATGTCCACGATCCAAGTCATCATGTAATCAATTCTAGTTTTAATAATAAAATATTATTTTGTTTTCATTGTCATATTTCACTATTTGATTGAATAATTTTGATGATATCTTTTATTAAAATTAAAAACTCGTTATCATAATGGAGATTATGAGAAATATTTTTTTTATAATTTTAATCTAAATTATTTTTGACCATAGAATTATTATAAATAAGACACCAATAATCTGGATAGATTAAAATATACGTGATAGTATTTAATTATTAAATAAATATTAATAGATCTCATTTATTAATTTACATATATATATGAATTACATGTGAATGTGATCATTGAACTTACATATATATATGAATTACATGTGAATGTGATCATTGAACTGACTCAATTGAAATTTTCTAATGATTAAATTTACCATAAAATGTCAATAAAAAATTCTCAATAAGAGGTTTAATAGTTTTCTTTAACCTAAAATTATCATACTAACTAATAGGTTATTTGTTATGTTTTAGTTTCAAACACTTAATACTTAAGAGCATTTGTTGAATAAATATTAAATATAATTAAATACATGTTAAATTAATGATTGATCAAGAAATCAAAACTATTATAAGTGGATTAAGATTTGTGCTTTATATTCAATTCACTTATTAAATTTGAACTAAGTATTAAGGAACTGTATTAATGAGTAGTTCCTTGGAAGCTCTATCAAGTATTTAATCGAGTTTCTCAAAATCTCCGTCAAAACTAGTATAAAAGGTTTTGTAGTTACTTTGCAAAACATTGTGACATACACTTTAAAATGTAGATGGAGTTAGTGTGGTAAGATCTTGAAAAGTAAGAACAAGATAAAAGTTATGTGAATCTATGATTAAAGTCCTACCTACATTAAGAACGTTATGCGTTTCATCTTTTTATTGGAATTTATTATTTTTCTTGAATTTACTTTTTTCTATTAAAAGAATAATATAAGTTAAAGGGTCTTCTTCTATTTATACTATGTTTTATCTTTTAGTAAAAGTTTGGTGACAAAATTTAACAAATGAGTAAGTTACCATGAAACTTGTTATAAGCAATAATTTATTCATTATTTAATTTAATAATCATTCATGATAGTAATATTTTGTTTATGCTCTAACATCATTTTGATTTTATTTCAACTGACTTGCTTTCTTTTTTTGATATGTAGGAATGAAATATATATATAGTAAGAGATTTATAACAACTCACCCACTATATTTAATGAATTAAGTCATACTCTCTTAGTAATTGATCTTGATTTCAATGTTTTGTTGATACTTAAGGTTATGTCATTAACAAATAGCTACAATTATTCTCTATTATTCTCTATGCTTAAAACTAATTCTTTTTTTTTTTCATTAGAATATTTTATTTTAAATTAAATTAAACTTATTTCCACCTTTTTTTTTAATGAAAACTTAGTTATTTTTGAACGGGTATAATTGATGTAGTGCATCCTTGTGAGAGAATGTAGTGACATTTGCCTTTCATAAGAAAGGTCTTGTTGCGAAAAATGTGTGGACATTTAAACCCAAGTACTTCACAAGTTCACAGCATTAACAAGCCATTTGAAAACTTATTTAAGCGTGTTTTGTAATTGTAAAATTGTTTTTTTTTTATCTTAATTGTTTTCTAAAACTTGCACACAAGAACATTGTTCGGTATCCCGCCAAGTTCATATCGCATTGAATTACACATTAAATGGAGAGGATCTCACTTTACATGACTTTATAAGACCACTTCAAACTCCAACGCTAGGTCTCCCCATAATTAAATTCCCCCTTTATACATTACAAAATTTATTAATTATAATTTTTTATAAACATTGAAATGTTATTAAAAGATTATAATCTATTTTTTTAAAAAAAATATAATTTAACAATAAATTTGTTTGTCCAGGTAACGTATGTTTGATGGGAGAATCAGAAGTTCCATGTGGAACATTCATCACATGGACTTTGTTTTAGTGTACGACAAACCAAGAGAGAAAATGAAGCCCTCTTACAATAACCACATGAGGGTTTGGTAGGTTCACCAGCCATATTACTTATGCACCCAACGTTAAAACAAAATTTCAAAAATGCCCTTAAAGATTTTTTGTTTTACGGATTACATAATTCGTATACCTCATATGGATTACGCAATTCATGAGTCATACGGATTACGTAATTTGTATGAGTCATATGGATTACGTAATCCGTACGAGTTAACTCATATGGATTACGTGATTTATAAGTGTTTTTTTTTTCAAAAATATATATTTTTAATTTATTTATAAGTTAATTTTTTTAATAGTAAATATTTTTTATTTATAAAAAATATACAGATTAAACAATTCTTACGTGATTCGTTAGTGTTTTTTTTTAATTTTTTCCAAAAGTATATATTTTTAATTTATTAATAAATTAATTTTTTTAATAGTAAATATTTTTTATTTATAAAAAACATACAGATTAAATAATTCGTATGAGTTATATCAAAATTAATTGTTATAAAATTTATTGTTTAAATTTATATGCACTTAAATATATATTAAAAATTTTAATATTATATATAACAACATTATTTATTTTATAATATAATTAGTCTATTAACTCAGTTGGTTAGAACGTTATACTAATAATCTGAAAGAGTCGCATGCAACAACAAAACTCACATTAGATAAAGAGGGGCGGGGGGTTGGTAATTTTTGCAACAGAAGAGTTGATCTGGTTGAAGAGCCAACATAAGGTTTGAAAATAGATTTATTTTAAACTGGTTAACCCCAAGAGAACAACATCTGACATTGCACCCATGTTGGGTATCAAAACGTTGTCGTCTTTTTTAGATAGTGCATCTAGGTCTACGTTGAAGTGTGGGCCATTGTTGCCTTGTTTTCCAACATGACAATGTAGGTTAAAATGAACATGTTCGGGTTGGTGTTGCTTCGCTCTACTTGCTTTCTCATGGCATTACTTTTGCAACTCTTACATTTTTAATAGTTTTTATAAAATAATGGTGCTTAGACTCTTAGTCACAAACCAATTCAGTATGGATATGAATTTCTTGTAATGAGAGACTGTTTCAAATTGTAATGTTGTGGATATCTTACTCTAAAGGTGATAGAGATTTTGCATATGTATGTGTTTAGGTATTTATTTACCTTGGATATGGATTGCCTTTGATAGGTTTTTCTCCATAATTTTGCCATGCCCACAAGTTCGTGACTAAGGTTGTTTCCGGTTACATGGCACATCTTTTTCTTCTCTTGGCTTTTTTTATAGATAATTTTTTTTTATTAAAATGTATTTGTTTTATGTACGTGAAGAAGTTGAAGTTTTTATGCTTTGGTATATATATAAAAAAAAGAGTTCGTGTTTTTAATGATGCTTACACCTGATTATCATTTTGCAATGTCACATTTTAGTTTAAGACTTAACTACTATTTTATTCCCTAAATGGGATATATTTTTTTAGTCCCTAAATTTTGGGGTATGTTTTTTTAGCCCATAAATTTTAAAAAATTGTTTTTTTAATCCCTAACATAATAAATTGATACTTTATGATGTATTTTAAATAGTGTGACAGATCCTTTTAGCACTTTGTGATAGTTTTCAAATACAAATTCAAGTGATTAAAAAATAATTTAATTTAATACAACTAAAAATCATCATAAAGTATTAATTTATTATATTAGGACAAAAAAATATACTTTTCAAAATTTAAGGACTAAAAAAAGTATTTTTAAATTTTAGGAACTAAAAAAATACATATCCCAAATTTAGAGACTAAAACAGTAATTAAGCAAGGATCACATCATCACTTGAAAAACTTAGACCAATGACATATAAAAAAATAAAAATAATTGAAAAATGTCATATAGTCAAATAAAATAAATTTAGATAATAAACTGAAAATAAAATATATTAAAGGTACGAAAAAATATTTAAGTTTTAAATTAATCTTATTTTCAATCCCTTTTTATCCGAACTTAGTAATTATAAAGTTAGTGAATATTTTTTAGCAATGGTGATAAAAAAGTTTAATTAGTTGTTTTGAAAAGATATTAATTAACGTGAAATAGTCGAGTGTTTCTAGTTTATAATTGATGTAGTGCATCCTCGTGGAAGGATATAGTGACGTTTGCATTTCTTAAGTGCAAGTACTAGTAGATCACAACATGAACCATTTGAAAACTTCCCAACCTTGTTTTGTAACTGTACTATAAAATTTCTTTTTCTTTATATTGATCTAGGATTTAGAGGTGATTAGCTAGAGCATAAGAGTGTGATCTATTCCTGTTTATAGCTAGGTCTTGTGTGTTTTATATAGATTTTCGAGGTCTGATATATATATATATATATAACATTATTTTAATATGTTTCCTTTAAAGTATATAAGAAACATAGGCAAATAACCAAACAACTCAGTTGTTGAATTCAATTGCCAAAAACATAATTTTTTAGGCAAAAATACCAATTGGGTCCATTTTACAAATTATTTATCTAAATGGGTCGGTTTTAAAATTATTTATTTTGTGGGTCTGTTTTTTTATTACAAAGTATTTTTTCGTTTGTTGCGTTTATTGTAATAGCGACGTGACTAGGTGGTAGGGATGGTGGGACAGCGCGTCAAAGTGCTGTTGACGCTGGCATTATTGGATTGGACTGCAAATGCGTTGGGTCGTGCTCTGCGTGCAGACACGTTGGCCCGCGCTCTTGGTGCAGGCGCCTTGGCTCGCGCCGTGGTTTGTAATTTTTTTTATTACTTTAAATTTATTTAATTTGTATAAATTGTTATATTTTATCATTTATAGGTTTTCTTTTTCTGCATGTAGGCATTTTGTTTACAACAAAATGTTATTCACTCTCAACAAGTTCATTTTCTTTATCCTTATATATTTTTCCTGTTAGTTTTATTTGTTTATCATTTTAATTATTTTTTATTAATTATCTAACAAATTGTTTTTTTTTGTTTACAATTGTTCATTTATCTACTAAAAAATTCTACTTTTATTTTTTTAGTGGATTTGTTTGTAGAGGTAATTATTGTTACTTTTATAGTGTGTTAGATTTGTTTTTTATTTTATAATAATATAAAATTGTTAATTGTTGTTGAAGATAATTATAGATAATAATATTGTTATTTATCAGTTGTCATTTAAATATTATATTATTTTTTTTAATATTTAATGATATTAATTATGATTTATGTTATTTATGATTTGTCATTTAAATAGTTAGTATTGTGATTAATGTTAAAATAATTTCTTTAATATTTCTTATTTGTGTCTGTATTTTTTAAATATTTTTAATGATATTATTATTATTATTATTATTATTATTATTATTTATTTTTATAGTTTTTGTTTTATTATATTAGTATTTTTAAAAATATATTGGATATATTTTTATTGTCACATTTAATGAAATTACTCAAAATAAATTAACATCAACAAATTACTCAAAATAAATTAAGTTAAAATCAAATTACTACTTCGCACACTCATGATGCAAAACAATCGACATTTATTTTTAACGTCTATGTAAATTTTGGCTATTAAAAAAATATACCAACAACATAAATAATTATGAGCTTAACTAATAATAATAATAATAATATTAATATTAAAATACAACACAAAATAATTAAATATGTGGTGGACATAAAAAACTACTACAATAAATAATTATTGTCATCAACAAACAAATATAACATATATAAACACAACATAATTATAACCAAAAAATAAATTATTAAGTTACAAAAAATTACTATTTATCACACAAAAAATATAAACAAAATTACTATTTTATTTTATCGTCCGTGTCAATTTGTCTATGCACCTACAAAATATAATCATTATTATCATCAATAGAATAAATATTAAATAATACTATAATATATTGAAGATAAAAACATTTACTAGTTTTGAGCAAAAATTTTAACCGGTATAAAGCACTTCAACAATGATACATACAACATCAAGGAGTGAGACTGGGCTAAGCGTAAACCATTTCAACGATTTATGTGTGCGAATGGAAGGAAGGAGGAGGAGGGGTTTTATAGGGAAGCGTGGAAGGAAGCGCTTAACAGATGGCGGCTTTGGTCGCGCTTGGCAGACCAGGGCGTCTTGTCGTGCCTACAGCAACGCCACTTCCTAAAGCGCCAGCGTCAGCAGTACTTCCAGTCCCTACCCCACCGCTCCTGCCACCTAATCATGTCACGTATCGTCATTACATTGAACACGGCTAACAATGAAACACTTTATTGTAAAAAAATAGACCCACAAAATAAATAAATTCAAAACACTCATTTAAATAAATAATTTGTAAAATGAACCTCAATTAATATTTTTGCCTGACTTTTTAAGATTACTTCAAACTCCAACGCCAAATCACCCATCAATCAGATTCCCCTTTTAAACTAGTTTGACAATTTGATCACATTACAAAAGTTTTAGATTTAAACAACTTGCATCATCCATTTTACATCATACAATGACCATTAAACAACCACACCTTCATGTATCACTCAGCCCCAATTAAATACTTGCCGAAAACAATACTAAATCCATGAATATAGATGTTTTCTTTTCCCACCTTAAATGGCTGACATTAATTTATTTGCTCAATAATTGAAATAATGAAAACACACAATAAAATATAGTTGACCAGGTCATCTTCCTAAGAATAAAAAAGGTTTGACCTTAGTGCCAACTACTAGTAGGGTACGAGACAAATTAAATACATAAAACAAATATAAGTAAAAATAAAATCAGGGTTTCTATCTCGTCATAAATGCATCACAGCCGGAGCCGGGAAGATTCTGAAACTTTCTTTACATACAGTCCACACATGAAACACCCCAGTTGTGTATTCGAAAATTTGTGTTTTCACATTCATATTTTAAGTTTTTCTTATAAAATAATTCTTACATTTTCTTTTATGCATAACTTTTTTTCTCTATTAAAAATATAAATATAGTATTAAATTAAATATTTTATTCATCAGTATCAATTATAAGAAAATACTATAAATAAAACTTACAACCTCTCAAACTTTATATTACATGCTTAATAAATTTGGTACGTTTTGGGGTTGTACTTGCTGCCATGTTGATAATGATGTATAGATTTCAAACATTGGCATACTCAACAAGACAACAATTACATAAGTGAACAAAATTTCTCTTTTTCAATAATAAATTTTTTAATAAACACTATTTTAGTAAAGAAAGATATACCGTATTAGAAATGAATTATAGATGACAATTTATATTTAGAAAAGAGAGCATTATCTCATTATTATAAGGTCGTACGAGAAAATAAAATAATTAAAAACTAAAACTATATTTATTTACATTTTTATAAAAGAAAATAAAACTATTACAAATTAGTAATTACAATCATCCAGAAGGTCGGCGAGTTTTGCGGGGTGAAGAGCCGAAGAATCTACACCGGGTCGACCCGGGATTGCTACTCAGATCAATTTAAAGCGTGGAAACGCCGTCGCGGTCAAAATTGGTCAACCCCAAGAAAATCGAGTCTGACATGGCACCTGTGTTGGGTATCAAAACGTCTTCGTCTTCTTCAGAGGGCACCTCAGGGTCAATATCCGTGTCCGGGCAATCGGGTTCGCCGGGTACGAGCGTTGCCTCGTTTTCCAGCGTGTCGGACCTTACCGACATGGGAGAAAGCTCAGAGTTTGAAGAGCATGCGTTTTCTATTATTACACAAGACACGGTTTCATGGGTTTCGGGTAAACGGGTGGTGGATAGTTTTGTTCTGGTGTTGCCGGCGAGGGAGTTCCGGTGAACGGGTTTCGCGTGTTTGTGGTCGCCGGTGTAGGTCACGATGAACGTGTTGGGTTCGCTGGTGCTTCGCTCTACTTGCTTTCTCGCAGCGCATCCTTTGCAGCTACTGCATCTGTAATAGTTCCTATAAAAAAATAACGGTTCTTAGACTCTTGGTCACAAACCGGTTCAGATATGGATCTGAATTTCTTGTGATGAGAGTGAGATTGAAAGTGTAATGTTGTGGATAACTGGATATGTTACTGAGAAGGTGATGAGAGAATGTTTTAATTTGCATGTGTAAGTGTTTGGTTATATGTATTTATTTACCTTGGATATGGAGAGCCTTTGATGGGTTTTTGTCCATATTTTCGCCATGCCCACAAGTCTGATGAGAGGTTTTGTGCGGTTACATGGCATACCATTTTCTTCTGCTGGCTCTTTCTGTAGAGAAAAATGGAAATTGATGTTAAATGTAGTGTTTTTATGTTATGGGGTTTTATGCATGGGAAAAAGTTTGACTTTTGGTTTTGTTAATGTAATGAGATTGAGTAAAGTGTGTTTGTAAATGGGAATTGAAGTGATTATTTACCTTTTTCTTGATCTGGGTGTTTGTGGTTGTGTGGTTGGTGAAAGGATGTGACTTGTTTGTGGTGCTTGAAGGGGTGGTTGGTTTTGCTGTGGTTGCTGTTGTTCTGGGGTTTGGAGTTGCTGTTGTTGGAACCTGTCAAAACCAGTAGTGGAGGGTGTTCCAATGAAGGTGTGATTTGTGGGAGCAGGAACGAGATGGTGGTGGAGACTTTGCTGTATCTGCTGTTGTCCAATGAATCCCGCAACTTCAGAAAACGTGGAATTGGGATTGATGCCAAGGCCACTAGTGCTAGTGCTAGTGCTAGTAATGGTGTTGGTGGGGTTGAAGTTTATTAACAATTGTTGGTGTTGAAGCTCTTGGAACCCATTGGTTGTTGGTTGCACCAGATTGGGAAAAGAGAATGAGCCATTTTCTTGGCTCAAACCCGAGCAAGAGGTAGTGTTGGAGGTGGTGGTGGTGGTAGTGGTGGGTGGGGTTTCTGTGTTTGTGGTGGCAGTAAATGTAGCAGCTTTGCAACTTCTAACGATGGCAAAGAGATCCCAATCCTCATGAGTCATTTTTGAGAGAGAAGAATTGGTTTGTGGGTATATAACTATATATCTAGAAATTCCTGCAGAAAAATAAATCTCAGTTGTGTTTGGTGTTTCTGTTTCTGTTATGCCCAATGGAGACAACTGGGAGAGAGCAAATTAAGACTGAAACAGAGGGTGAAATTAGAGGCACAAAGAATGGCGCTGACTTTTTTGATGAACCAAAAAAACTTGTTAGAGTGAAAAGAGAGACAGAGAAGGATGTTGTGGTGGAGCATTGCCTCGGTTGGGTAATTCTTAATTATTTATACTGGGAAAAATGGGCTTCGATAGGGAAAGAAAAAAAAAATGTATTTTCATATATATTTAATTCCCCTCTTGGATTTAGGAGTTGTTTATGTGAGAGATTTTAATATTTTCACACTAAAAATGCACAAAAGAACTTTGGTTGCCCTTTTCATTGACTTTGGTATAATGTCAAAGGGGACCCAACCTAAGGTTGCAGCAACGTGATAAGGACGATGATTCCGATGATTTAGATGCCTATGTTGTGTTTACTGTTTAGCCCCCAAACGCATGTTACCTGAACCATACTCGTGTTCTGATTGGATAGTGCACGTAATCGAGGAAACGTTACTAGCAGTAGCGCTCTTTGAAAATTGCTCAGCAAAAGAAAATCTGAGTCCACTGCCACTGACTCACTGGCCACTGCCATATTTCTGCATTGTTACCCTAAAAACTGGGGCAGTGGGGCGCGCTCTACTCCCTATGCTGCCTTCGTGTTTTATGAAATAATAAAAAGTTACTAACCCTTGTTATTTTCTTTCATTCAATTAAGTAATGTAAACATGAAATTCATTGGAAAAAGTTATAACTTTAGTACCTTAATTTTAAAATAGTAACATTGAGTCTTCTTATATTTTAAATTTCATAATTTTAAATCCATATTTTGAAGTACAAATATTTGATCTTACAAGTATTATAAAATTCATAATTTTGATACTTTCATCAAATATAAAAAATGTTATTTGATAAAAAAAATGGATTTGATATAATCTAATTTTATAATATAATATGAAATAATTTATTTAATTTATATCATAATCAATATTGATCTATTATCAGTGAATTCAACACTTTTACTTTGAGAGAAAGATTAATTTTACAAAAGAAAGAACTAAGTATTTCTATTGATTTTAAAAAATAAAACGATTAAATATTTTTATTTTAAAATGGGAAAATCAAAATTGTGAATTTTGAAAAATAAAAAAATACGTTTAAGTCATTTCATTATATTTCTTTTACATCATAAATGAGATTATGTCTAAATATGGAAGAATCTTTAATTTCCCTTAAAGTGGTTATATGAATTTTAATTAGATTTGAATTAATGTAATAAAAAAATGTGTATTTAAGTTAGACTCAGGAAGAAAATTTATATTAAAATTTGCATTAGGGTTGAAAATTTTGATTTTGTATCATTGCCAAACAAATATGTTTACGAGTTCAATGACTTGTGAGGTAAACTAGTTTGAATTCATATACTTTGTAATTACTCAAAAAAATATACTTTGTAATTTTCTTTTATTAATTTTTAATTTTTAAGTCAGTCTCGGTAACAAATTTTATATTAAAATTTGCGTTAAGGTGGAAGATTTTAATTTTGTATCATTGCCAAACAATTACAAAAATGTTTGTAATTTACTTTGCAATTTTCTTCTATTAATCTTATCTTATAGTTGACTACGAGCCTTAAATAATTTGAGTAAGAGCGAGTAATTTGAACTCTCTTAATAATTTTTTGTTCCTATAAAATATGTCACTTAAGTAATTTTTTATTCCTATAAAATAAAATATTTTTATTTGTCCTTTAAAGTAACAAAATTAACTAATGGCATAACAATAATATTATTAATAATTCATTGACTTGTCATATCATTAAAGAGTTTGAAAAACAGTCACATATATTTTTTGTAAATTATATTTTTAAATCTCTCATTAAATTATATGAGAATTTAAAAATAATTTGCCTAAAAAAATAACATATATCAGACTCAATGAGTTGTGATGGATCCATAAAATTTATTTAGTGGAGAGCAAAATAGTGGTCTTTTACTCCTTAGTAGAACCCTAAAAAATACCCTCATTTCAGCTACTTTTTAATTTCTTTTACTAGCTAAAAAAACTTATTTAACTATTTTGTAAAATAAAAATTTAGTAACTTTTCAAATCGGTAAGACATTTTAATTAGCTTATAATTTTTTTTACTAACGAAAAACTTATTTAATTATTCGGTAAAATTTTTTTAGTAATTTCTTATAGCTTTTTGACGATTTGAACAGTTTTTCATCCTACAATCATCATAATAGTTATAGAAATTTTGCTTGATTGTTAACAATTTTTTCAAAAAGGTGTTGTCAACCGTATTTTTTAGGTGTCATATAAGAAGCTTCATATACATCTGGTTACACAAAATTGAATTCAGGTGTGATTTTTCCTTATTTTATTTAAGCTATATCTTTTATATTTAAAACATGTTTGCCAAATGAGGATAAAATGTACATTCTCAAAGAAGCGAGTTAAGTGTTTTTTAAGCCTTGAACTTTTTCTTAATTCCGGTGAGTTCCTGAGACTTAGTACACCTAATTTTTCTGTAACAAAAAAGAAATATTTTGTGTTTCCTTGCGATATATAATTAACACAGTAAAATTAAACAAAAACGTTGATAATTGCCAAGACGTGCGGACTGACCCAATTATTTGATGATATTTTTTGAACAACCAAAAGAGATTTTTATTTAACCATTACCTGGTACCGGTGTTACCTAAGTCATATTACAACAACATATTACCAATAAACAATTTTAACCCCAAATTCTCTCCCAACCAACAAACTACAATATAACTCATTCTTAATAAATAAAACACGTGTACCCAATAGCTATCCCAACGAACCCAATCCTCCCTCCAGCTACTTAGTGCTAACCCGAAATTATATACAAGCTATACAACATATATGATGTTTATCCTACAAGTTGTAGCAATTACCAAGCCAACATCAAGAAGCCAGAGTTTGGATACAATAACTAAGATTCACGTACCAATCATAAAATGAGTAGGAAAAGTTCTTTAATTTCGCAAAAAGCCATAAACATGCTCTAAACTGTATTAATTCCATTGTTGCATCAAAATCCATTTGTTCCCCTTCAAAGACAATTTTATTTCTGTGACACCAAATGGACCAAGCCACTGCACACCAAACAGCTCTCCACACAATAGTTTTATTCCTTCCCAGCCATGCAAAAACAATTATACATAAAGAAATGTTCTTTGGGATCTCTGTGTTGAGCAATCTGAACCCCAATCCATTTGTAACAATTTTGCCAAATTTGATATTAGAACGGACAGTGAATATATTAAATGGCTGTTATCCTCCTATTTTCTAAGCAGAACGGACAAAGGTGGTGTTGCTCTTCCAACAAGATGTTCCTATATTGCAGATTTTTCGTAGTGGGTAATCTATCCTTTGCCAGTTTCCACACGAAGATAACCCCATTATGGGGGATGACAAGCTTTCAAAATAACCTATATAGAAAAGGACATCACGAGAATTTGTATTTCCAAATAGAAATAAATACGGATCTCTATTTGATGATATGCATCCTGACCTTTTCAAATCTGAAATATATGTGTCATGATTAATGTGAATCCTTTTGTACTCAGCTTCTTCACTATATATGGAGAAAACAGCTTTTTAAAATCTGTTTATTCTTAACACATAAGTATTATTTGACCTAACATAAATTTTGATGTTTTTATTTTGTCTTTTATGATCGTTAAATTAAAATGTTATATATCTTCCACTTTTTTTTTAAGGAATATATCTTCTACTTAGACCCAACAGTTTCTATAGTTTTAATTAATTAACCTATGCAGACTAAAAATTAAAACAGTTTTATAACGAGTAAAAACGTTATATATATATATATATATATATATATATATATATATAGATTACGAATATTGTTATGCTTTTTTTTCGGTAACATTTGAAACACAATTCTATTTTAGAATCTTAATTAGTGGATAAAAAGGAAAATAGCTTTGAATTTGTGAAGACTAAAGAGTATTTATCTATTGGAGACCAATTCATGGCTGTCAATGACTACAACGTGCGTACTAAGATATAAACGACGACCTTTCCAAGTGTTCTGGTTGGAAAGAAAATAATACTGTTTTTAAAAGGAAAATCAAGCTAAATCTGGATAAGAATCATACTACTTAAGTGGCTTGTAATATACTTTTAACAAAAGAATAGAATCATTCTCATAAAATATTTTAATATTCATCGTGCATAGAATAAAGAAGTGAAACGGGAACGGGAAAGGTGGCGAGGGGGGGGGGGGGGGGGGAAAGGGGAGGAATAGAAAGATCAATATACCTCCAGAAGCAAAAGGAGATACGCGTGCATAGTGTTACAAAATTTTAAAAAGAAGAGTATAGAAAAAGAAAACTTGCATAAGCAAAATATATATATATATATATATATATATATATATATATATATATATATTGATGTTTCATCCCAAAAAATGTTTGAAAAATAAATTTCTAATAACATCATAACAATTTTAATGATTTGTGTTTGTTAATTTAAAATGATTTCATCTTAAAATTTGATTTAGATTAATAGATATGTGTTTCTAAATTAAAAGGGCATTGAGTCCAAATCAATTCCAAAGTTAACTGAAGGAAGAAAGATTGTATAGTTAACTGTGTTTGGTTCAAGTTCGAGTATGTCCAATATATATATATATATATATATATATATATATATATGATTTACGGGACATGCAGAAAGTTCTTCATTGATAAAGGTAATGATTAAAAAAAGATAACAAGGACATGAAGCAGAGTTGGTACCTCAAGGAAGCTAAATGTGTAAAAAGTGTTGTGTAAATATATGCGACCACCACTATCTATCTGATGCAGACCTGTTAATTCATGCCCTTAATCGTGGGAGGGGTCCAATTTTCTTTTTCTTTTATCTTTTTTTGTAGGAATGAGATATATTTCAACGATAGTTCTTCATTCCATTTGAATTTGGTTGGCTTGCCAATGGAATAGCCTACAAAACCTGGAGCTCTCTCACTTTATTTCAATCATTCTCTCTTGTGACGATTGACGAAACCCACTTGAGTAGCAAAGGAATTGAAAAGTGATTATATGATTCAGTAGCTTTTTGTTCAATCCTTCTTAGCTTATTGACTCCAATAAAGTAAGGAAAAGTTTGAGTAGTAGTGGAGGATAAAATCGTTTACACATTTAGCTGATATCTCTTGATTTAATAATGACACTTGATGTGTTTTTTTTTTTTTAAAAAAATATATATTATAGAAATTAAACATGTCAAGATATTTACAATACTTACATACCTCTTTGTCAATTAATCAACACTATTAAAAAAATAAGATTTTAACATTGGTTATTAAGGACTTTCAACATCGAATACCAATGTTGAAAGTATCGACATTGAAAGTAATATGATTAACAAAACTGATGTTAGTAATCAACTAATAACAACACTCTTTTTTAATTGAATATTAATAATTATAAAAAAAGTTATATATCTTCATATATCAACATCAGTTTTGTTTTTTTAACAAAACTGATGTTAGTAGTCAACCAATAACATTGGTTTCGATGTTAGTAGTCAACCAACAACATCAACTTTTGGTAAAAATCAATGTTGTTTTATAATAACGGACATCGGTTATTGGTGAAAACCGATGTTGTATGTTCAACAACAACATCAATTTTATAGAAATCGATGTTGTGAATGAAGTTTAACATCGGTTTTCTAAAAAATTGATGTATATATATATATATATATATATATATATATATATATATATATATATATATATATATATATATATATATATATATAACATCATTTTTATTAAAAACAGATGTTGTTTTTTGGATTTTTTTATGTATTATCTGTTTTTTTAATAAACCCAATTTAACTTGCAAAGGTAAAAGCAAAACCACAGCAGATAATTTTCAGTTTGTTTTCAGACAATTTTTGGCAAAAATTCCATAAAAGAATTAAATATTTATCATGAATTAAAAGAATATTTAATGTGCATATGACATGAATTGTAAAAAATGTAAATTAACTAAACTATAATTCCAAAATTACTTAAACACTAATTGTTTCATTTTTAACTTTCAATTAATAGGTTGCCCACTGGATATTAACTATAATCTTAGGAAGTTTCAAGAATAATTGGGAAACAATAATTGTTTTATTCAAACATATTTCATTTTGTTATAATTGGTATTATACATTATTAACTTATGTTTTATTATATCATGCAGTATTTAAATGATGCTAGACCATTGGAACCAGAGAGATTGAAGGCGCTTCGCATCTAGTGAGGTAAATACATTATGAAATTTAGATATTCAATGTTAAGTAAAAATTAGTGTACACAATATTAAAATATAACTAGAAGCATTGTTTAAATGGCTTACTTTAACAACCATCCACCTAGCAGCAACCTTGGATTTACTTTGTGGAGTATCGTCAACTCCTTTCAAAGCATTGTTGAATACAAACATGGATGTGTATTATACAATTAAAATATTAATGTTCCCGACTAATGCTAATGCAAATGTATTGAAAAATAGGACTGATTTGTTAATAATTTCTTTGAGGTAGTTGTTTGGCCTATTATGCAACGAACAAAACCAGATAACAATATTTTCCTTAGGCTAAATGATGAACATTTGTCAATGTGCATTGCAGTGAAAAACAATATAAGTTATTATGCCATTATACATTAATTAAATTCATTTGTTCAGTTTAACTTACCCATTCAAGTAGACTCCTAGGTACACATCCCTCTTTGAATTCTGCATCCAGTTCTTAGTATAACTTTCTGATTCAAATTGTGATTGCCCAGATCTTTGTATGGACTGTGGCTCGAGGAATCCATACACATCGGCATTCCCCGCTCGCATACTTGTCTCAGTCATATGCCTATTATTGTTAAAATAGAGTAAATTATGTATGAATTTAAAACAATAAGTTAGGTAGTAAACTATAATGTAAAATGACTAACAGAATTCACAACTGTATAACATAGATGCTGAGACATTGACCACCGTGTGCTATTTCTGATAGATCTTCATGCTTTATGTACAAGGGGAAGTTGTCATTAAGCACCCCAAACATGGTAGCATCCCACATAACCTACAACGACATAAGAAAAAGTTGTGGGATGATCAATATCATCAGATATAGGGGATCATCAACATCATGATCCGACCTATCTGCAGGTTTTGCCAGTCCCACTGCTCCCTGTTTATCCAACACAATTAATTAACATAATTTAAATACAGTGAACAATTTAATTGAAAAAAAAAGCATTTAATGACAGTGAAATACTTGTTTTGATAAATGTTTAACAAGATGTATCGGCCAAGCAAGGAAGGTGTTAAGTGTCTACCCCACTAACTTAGCCTCTTCAGTGGGTACAAGAATGTGAGCATCTGCATCTGTAACTTCCTCAGCATCGACCTTGACTTGATCATGGTGCAAAGGAATGTTGTGAACGGTTGTGGACCCCTCATAAAGTCTTCCTGTGGCAACCAGGTGGGGAGGATTTTCTTCGACGTACAACCAACATTTGTCTGAGTCACCCATGTCTAGATCCTTCATTGAGGGATTCATTCCATCAGTGGCTAGTCCAAGCCTAAGATTTCTTGCCTCTTTGACGAAATATGAATACAAACAATCAATCTTCTTCCACTGGGAGGAATCAGCCGGATGACAGAGCATTCCATCGCAGTTTCTCCCATTTACATGCCATGTAAGGTCTTTTGCGTCATCTCCGTTAGCAAATAGACGCTTAAACCTTGGAATGATGGGAAGATACCACAACACCTTCGCTGGGGGCCCTTCTTTGATCTTTCCTCACTACTACACTCATCATCATCCTTCACTTTGTACCGTGATACCCCACACCTAGGGTGGACATTTCTTGAAATTCATGTCTGTAGAGTATGCAATCATTTAGGAAAGCATGTATCTTCTTGGCTTAATAGTAACTTTTAGGCAACATGTTTTCCTCTGGAAGCATATCGTGCACTGCTTGAAGCAGTGAACTAAAAATTTTGTCACTCTACCTATATCTGGCCTTCACATTAACTAGACTTAATACCACCAACAACAGCGTCAAGGAATTCTTGCACCCTAGATACAAAGACTTCTTTGAATCAGTTTGCAATGTATCATACATAAGGGCATGTGCTTGCTGAAAAAACTCTTGTCCAAGGTCACAAATCATATCCTCTAAGCGATCTCCCATTTATACATCAAACGGTTCAAATTGGGACCCACTCTACATGTCTGTCAATTCACCATGCCATATTCATATTGAATAACTCTTCTTAATCTCATCACACAACAGATGCTTTCGTATGTCATCCAATATTTGTCGTCTCCCGTTCAAACAATTTATACAAGGACAAAAAAAATTCCATCCCCATCCGGTCGACTTCTTTCAGAAGCAAATTGCAGGGCTCATGACACTTTTATTCATCCAACTTCAATCCATCTAAATAATAATTCCATGATACTCATAAACTTATTCGTTGCATGAAAATCTCACTTTTTCATTATACGTGTGGCCCTATCCCATCCAGGAAGACATTTTTTTACGGTAGCTTCATAAGTCAAGGTTAAGTTTATTTTGTTAAATTTGATGAAATTTCGGTAGCATTTTGCATTGATCTCCAAGTACACGACATGAAAGCAGTGAGATTAATTCCCTGACAATCAAGTATGAACTCAGAGAACAACTAGAAATGCATTGTATCAAAATTTCATCAAATTTAACAAAATAATCTTAACCTTAACTCATGAATCTACCATAAAAATATGAGTATCCCCAAACTGTCCAAACAGATAATTCAATATTCAATACAATGATTAATGCAAACTATCTGCAAGAATTATTGTATTTAATCTCAAATGGGAATCTAAGGTTCACTCATGATGAACATAATTTTTATAACATATATCAATTCTCATTAATAGCAACGAACAAGTAATAAAAACATTCGTAACAAACATCAAGATAAAAAATGTACTTGTGATGATGAGCATCACGGTCCAAAAATAGAGCAACAATCCGATAAAGAACTCAATGACCACCTACATCAATCATCATTCCCAAAAATATTAGATATAAAACTTTCCCACCTACATGAATCATCAACCACATTGCTAACATGTGACATACAAAATTTGATTGACAAACTTACCAACAATTCAATCAACAAACTAGTGTGAAGTTGGGTTGGAGTGGGAGCAAGGAAGTCAAGGCTCAACAGAAAACCAAGCAAGTCAAGACACCCCAAATATGCTAGAAACACTAAAATCAACAACTTCTGGATATTATTTGAATTATTGTTCAAAACCAATAACTGAGTTTATAATTTTTTTGTCAGAATCACAAACTCCTAGTCTTATGCAATTTGATAGGGACAAAAAGCCAGCGATGTTGATGCATAATCATATAGCTAACTATAAATATCAATCATAACAAAAATAAACTTATTTATTCTTCCTATATTTCTTGATAACCCTATATTCATAATGTTCACAGTCATGTATGTTGTGGCTCTTGTAAGTTCATTGGCTTCAGTGGTTATGTTCCTTTACTGCCTTACTGATTGCTAGAAGATAACAATAATTGAGTGGAAATCATACCTGAAGAGTAGCTTTATCCTCCTCAGACAACTTACTATTGACCACAACACTGTCTTCAATGGACTAATACTACAAGATATCCCATTTTTTGGGGTACAAAAGCATATCCCAATTTAAACTGTAATCAAGACTAAAAGGCAATTAACAATGATGTGCCTTCGCAGCCCATACAATGTAAAGGAAAAGTAACAATTGAATTGAGTGATGGTATCAGGACATGAGATATATTGTCTGGTTTAAATTTGCGAGCATACCTTCCTGATGGAACAAAACCCCCAAAAGCAAAAACCAGACCAAAGATGGCAACAACTACCCCTACTCCAATCTGCATCATGATGGTTACATGCATAAAGTTTTTTATATAAAACAAAACAGGCATTTATGTGGAAGAATTGTACCTTAGTACCAACGCCTAGATTTGTCGTCAAGTTGTGAACTTAAACAGGTTCCTCTACCCATTTCATATAAAATGAAATGAAATGAAATCAAATCAAATCAATTGGAAATATGAATATGGGTTTATTTGTCGATCCCTTGCTACAACAATACACACACACACGTAAACACTAAACATGGCACATAACATTTACTTTTTCTTTTAAAGTCATTAGGAACAGATGATAAGAGTTAAAATATGTTTAAAAATATGGTGTAAAATGACTTTTGAGGCAAAAATAATTTTGCCGAAGGATTATGATCATATGCCCTCACAATGGCAACAACCAGCTCTAGCTCCAGCCCCAGCTTCTAGTAGACGGACAAGGCCACAACCAAACACACCACTGCAGTGGCAGCCACTGGCTTCACCATGCCCTTTAGGAACTCCATCATCCATGATCAATCCGTGCCAACTAAAAGGACCACTAATTCATGTTGCAATGTGTGGTTCAGAGTTAGCATATTGGTTTTCAAGAAGAAATTAGATTCCATGATACCTAGCTAGATGGGGAGTGGAGGGGAGAGTAAATGTTGCTTTAATCACAACATGTATCTATGTATATGTGAAAGGGCAAAGTCAGAAACAACCTTCCCCAGAATGTGTGTCACTGTGTGGAGTCACTAACCTTTGCCTCTAGCGTGACACAACAACTGATTCATTCAGCACTATTTTGGCACTTTCTTAGTTTTCTTATCATTTTTTAACTATTAAATTTCATTTCTTCTTCAACAAAGAAAAATAGAAAACTCTTGGGTTGATCCATTTGAAAGGTCATGTATGACGTGTATTTTGTTAACGTTTCATGACTATCCAAAAGAAAGGTTAACTTTTCATGCAATTTACTTGCAGATGTAGCAAAGAATCAGCTCCCTTAACGAACACAACCCCTCAAAGGTTTTAACTTTAGGCAAAGAAAAATTCTTTGAGATTAATTGAAAGCTACACTTCAGCTTGGATTGTACAATAAGTGAATTAGCTCACAAGCAATCCAAGTTAGCCCACAATAACAATTATATATATTGCAACTAGAAGTCAGTCTTTGTATATAGAACATGATTCATTCAGTATATTAGCATATATCATTATTTGTGTGAGTGTGCATAACTTATATCATTGTTTGTGTGAGTGTGCATAACTTATACACATTTAGGAGAATAGAGGTGTTAGTCGTCTTATACGACTAACTTTTATATATACAATATTTTCCAAAACTTGTATAGTTCCCCAATTTATGGTTATTTTGTAGTGATTTTTGTAAATAAATTTTGTTTTATGGATAAAGCTGTCTCTAGAATATGTCCATTGGATTTAATGATGAAATATGTGCAATTTCAAGTGAAAATGAGGCTTAGTCATGAAGTGCTAAAAGTGACAGTTGAGCTTAGCTCATTAGTGGGCTAAGTGTAGCTTTAGCGCGCTTAGCACGATAGAAGAATTTGATAGGGCCTCAATATCAAAGCCACGTGCTAAGCGCGAGATCAGTGCGAGAAGCACAGTAGTTGTCTTTAGCCAAGCTTAGCGCACGACTGACGCTAAGCTCAAATCCACTTACTCGCACTGAGCGCGAGGGTGGCGCTAAGCGCAATGTCGCGAATTCAGAGCCTATTTAAAGCATGTCTTGTGCATAATTAGGGAAGAGAATTTTAAGAAGGCCAGGGCACAAAATTCCAAAGCACACCACAGTGCCTATTTCGGGAAAAGAGCTCTGGAGGCAGCAAGAGGAGCAGCTTTTGCAGAGATACCTAGGTTTTGTAAGCTTATTATTGTTAGGGTTTCCTCTGTAATGGCTGGCTAAACACTCTTGTTGGGGATTTCTAATGAACAACTGATGTAATTAATTTCATATCTAATTGATTTTGTTTCTTGTGTTCAATGCTTCTTTTAGTGCTTAAGTTTTGTATGCTCTTGGTCTAATCAACCATTTGTGTGCCTAGTTAGGTGATTTTAACGTTGGGATATGTATTGTTGCCTTAGAACTTGAATGAAGCAGAATTGAAACTTAGTCTTACAAGAGGGATCTGCAGATTAAGTTTTGGTTTTAAGTATGTTGTTACAATAATGTTGTTTGGTCTAAGTCTAGTCCAACAAGAGGGATCTGAGGATGAAGCTTAGTTTAAGTTAGTCTAAACCTAGGAGGATTGTCTAAATTGAGCCCAATCCAACAAGAGGGATCTGAGGATGAAGCTTGGATTGATTCAGTCCAACTAGGGATCGAGGTTTAGTAATCTAGGCTACAACATAGAATACAAAAGCATGATCAATTATAGAAACATCCTTATATGCATAAGCTAGTCTATTAGAAAGACCCAACACTTCTACCTACTGCTGTCAATTTTACTTACTTGCATTTTTACTATTTTTATCCTAGACCTAGTTTAATTTTGTTTTAAACCATCAATTATCAATGTTTCTTTCAACAATGCCTTATTTCTGAATTTAACCCGGTCTTAGACTAGTTTCCCTGAGTTCGATACTCAAATTCATCCGTTTTAATTTTTAAATACTTGACGATCCGGTGCGCTTTCCGGCAAACCGGATTTCCCTTGAATATATTTCTACGAAGAAAAAGTGGAACAAAAAGTAACCGCAGGGGAAATTCAACGAAGTATTTATGGCGCCGTTGCCGGGGAAACTATATTTAAGAAGAGTTTAGTTCAATTTTACGGCATTGCTTTTATATTTTTCTCTTTAATTCATTGATTCTTTTTGTTCATATTTTAGTTACCGTACATTCATTGTTCTTTTGGACTAGATAATTGTTGTTCTATTTTCTTGTATGAAAAGAAGATCTACTGCAGGTGATTTGATTCCCATTGATTTGGAGATTAACGCCACATGTAGAAAGCATAATTTAGAGAGAATCAAATTTTTTTTGCAGGATTTAGAAGCAGCAGCAACTCCAGAAGAAGAACCTTGATCTTCCGAGGCATCTTTTAGTTTTCCTATTGCAGGGCATTCTTATATAGAACCTGTTGAAGATACAATCATGGCTGAAGAGCCAAGAAGAGTAACCCTGGAGGATTATTCAAGTTCTAATGTGCCATAATTTTTCACTAGCATTGCTCAACCAGAAGTTCAAGCACAAACCATTACATATCCACCATCATTGATTCAACTAATTCAGAATAATTTGTTTCATGATTTACCCAATAAAGATCCATATGCACACCTAGCCAGTTACATTGAAATATGCAATACTATTAGGCTAGCTGGTGTGCCTGAAGATGCAATCTGGTTGAGCTTGTTTTCATCCTTACTATCTGGAGAAGCTAAGAGGTGGCTTCATTCATTCAAAGGAAACAGTCTTAAGACATGGGATGAAGTTGTGGAGAAATTTCTAAAGAAATATTTTCGTGAGTCTAAGACTACAGAAGGCAAAGCTGCCATCTCTTCTTTTCACCAATTTCCAAATGAATCTCTGAGTGAGGCCTTAGAAAGATTCCGCGGTTTATTGAGAAAGACCCCTACTCATGGATTCTCAAAAGCGATACAGCTCAACATTTTTATAGATGGGTTAAGACCACAGTCCAAGCAGCTGTTAGACGCCTCCGCAGGGGGGAAAATCAAGTTGAAGACCCCTGAAGAAGCCATGGATCTTATTGAAAATATGGTTGCAAGTGACATTGCTATTCTAAGAGATAGAGCCCGCATTCCTACTAAAAAGAGCTTATTGGAGCTAACCTCACAAGATGCATTGTTGGCACAAAACAAGTTGTTATCTAAGCAACTTGAGGCATTGACTGAAACACTAAGTAAGTTGCCAACTCAAATTCATTTTGTGCAAACTTCACATTCTTCTATTTTTCATGTTGCAGGATGTACAATTTGAGGTGGAGCTCATGAATCTGGATGTTGTATCCCTAATGGAGAACAAGTCACACATGAAGTCAATTATATGGGGAACCAACCCAGAAACAATTTTAATGTAGGTGGATTTTCTGGATTCCAGCATGGACAACAATACAACCAACAATAGGGACAATGGAGGAACCACCCTGGGAATCAATTCAATAGAGACCAAGGGGGATCATCCATAAGGCCACAACCACAAGGGCCTAGTCTCTATGATTGCACCACAAAGCTAGAAGAGACTCTAGCTCAATTTATGCAGGTTTCTATGTCTAACCAAAAGAGCACAGAGTCTGCTATAAAGAATCTGGAGGTCCAAGTGGGACAGCTCGCAAAACATTTGGCGGATAGGCCGTCAAGAAGCTTTAGTGCTAACACTGAGAAAAATCCAAAGGAAGAATGTAAAGCTGTCATGAAAAGGAGCAGAATGACAAACCATGTGGATGAAAGAAAAGCTGAGAAGAAGATGGAGGAACATAAACAACAGTTGGCTGTTAAACTGGCACTGGAACCGGTTGATGATTTAGTTGAACTTGAAGAAATTGTTGAGGAAGCATAAGGTGATGAAGAAGGAGAGGTATCAATAAAAGACTGTCAATAGAGAATAAAGAAGGAGGAAGAAACAAAAGAAAAGGAAGAAAAAGTAAAAAAATTGAAAAATGAAAAACAAAAAGAGAAGATTGTTGAGATTGAAAAGAAGAAAGAGGCTACTCCTATTGAATGCAAGGAGGTATCTTATCCATTGGTACCCTCCAGGAAAGATAAAGAGCGATATTTGGCCAGATTTCTTGATATCTTCAAGAAACTGGAAATTACCTTGCCATTTGGAGAAGCACTTCAGCAAATGCCACTCTATGCCAAATTTTTGAAGAATATGCTAACAAAGAAGAACTGGTACATCCATAGTGACAGAATTGTTATGGAAGGTAACTGTAGTGCTATGATTCAATGCATTCTTCCACCCAAGCACAAAGACCCTGGAGTTGTCACGATACCGTGTTCTATTGGTGAGGTTGTTGTAGGCAAAGCTCTCATAGACTTGGGAGCTAGTATCAATTTAATGTCTCTTTCCATGTGCCGACGACTTGGAGAGATAAAGATAATGCCTACACGCATGACTCTCCAGTTAGATGACAACTCCATTATAAAGCCATATGGAGTCATTGAAGATGTTAGGTTAAACACCTGATATTCCCAGCTGATTTTGTTGTCATAGATATAGAAGAGGATGCTGACATTCCTCTCATTCTTAGCTGCCCATTCATGTCTACTGCAAGCTGCATGGTGGACATGGGAAAAAAGATATTGTAGATGGGCATAGAAGATCAGCTTTGATTTGTTCCATGAGGACAAAGATCCACCTCGCCAAAATGTCTGTCTGAAAGTGCATGTGATGGAGGAAAAGAGACCTGAGAAGAAGGTCCTTGAAGTAGGAACTCTCTTGGATCCTGGATAACAAGACGATGCGTCAAGCTAATGACGTTAAAAGAGCACTTACTGGGAGGCAACCCGGCTTTTCTTTCCCTTTTCTATTTTCATTTTTTTTCTCTTACATGTAATTAGGATATCTTGCTTGTGATTGTGATTAATTTTAGTTTGTTTAGTAATGAACAAGGGGTTGTGAGCTTGTGTGAAGAGATAGAAAGAAAAAAGACTTAAAATTTTTTTTGCAATTGTTTATCCGCTAAGCGTAGACCTTGCGCTAAGCACTCAGTCTTCACGCGCTAAGCCGAGCTTGCTCACGCTAAGCGCACAGACCCCTACGCTAAGCACACATCACTACGCTAAGCCCCACATCTTTGCGGTAATTGAACTTTAACCTGTGGGCTTAGCGTGGATGATGCGCTAAACGCCACTTCTTCTCTGTAAATATTTCATTGTAGCAGTGCTAAGTGCACTATCCTGCGCTAAGCCCCAGATCCATTCTGTAACTTGAGCTTTTAAGCTGGGCTTATCTGGCCAGGTGGCGCTAAGCGCCAATCCCTTATGGTTTTTGAACTCTTGGAAGTGCGCTAAGCGCGCCTGTTGCACTAAGCCTGAACTACTCTTTGTAAGTTGAAGCTTGACGTTACGCTAAGCCTCACATCTCAGGCTAAGCACATGTTGCAGAAAATTTTGTGTTGCAGAAAGCGCTAAGTGCAGGCTGCTGCACTAAGCCTCAGATGCTCACTGGACCTTACAACTTCAAGTTAGGCTTAGCGCGAGGCTAGGCTAAGCGCTAGTGTTTTAAACTCAATCATCACGTCGGAATGCTAAGCGCAGCTGCTCGCTAAGCGTGCCATACACATTTCAGTTTTTAAAAATCAAAGGCAGAGGCACTTGGGTTGCTACCTTTGCACCCAAACCTCTGCATGCTCTCAATTTTGAGCAAATTCTTTTACTTTCTGCTACGTGTGTACTGCTTCTTTGCATCATCTTTGCTTCATTTCAAGATCAATCCAAGTAAGTTAGCACATTTCTATTTTTACTTTTCATTCTTCAAACCTTAGGTTAGATGACTTCTTGTTTTTCTTAGTTAGTTGCTGTTAGGTTAAGGTGATTAGTTTTAGGGTTAGTCAATGTAGGATTTTTGGTAACCTAGAAGCCCATTAGGGGAAATGTTGCTGAAAAGGGGAGAAGACCCCTGAAGTTCTATTTGGAAATCACGATGAACGCGCTCAGTGCGCCTGTGCGCTTAGCCTGTTCATCGCAGCTGTCAAAATTTGGATTTCCAGATGAACACGTAAGTGGACCATGTCGCGCTAAGCGCGTTCATCTCTGCTGATGAACTTAAGTGATAAGCCCGCTAAGCGAATCTGTGCGCTAAGCAGGACCAGTGTTCTAACATTTAGGTTTTGAGAATTTTTGTTCAGCGCTAAGCCAGACATGTACGGCTAAGCGCCACTTTGCTTCTATAAGTTTTCCCTTGTAATAAGGCTAAGCATGTCTGTGCACTAAGCCCTTGTTCTGAGTTGAGCTAAGCGCCTTGCTGCGTTAAGCTCAACTCGCTCACTGTTTTTTAAGTTTTTGTAATCAGGCTAAGCGCGCCTTGTGCGCTAAGCCTGAGTGTCTTTCTGTGGAGGCTGAGCTAAGCGCCAGCATGCTGTGCTAAGCTCCAATACTTTTCGGTTTTGAAAATTGTAGACTGAGGCTAAGCTCAGTTGTGCGCTAAGCCTATTCTGTAGAAAAAAATATTTCCTGTGTCTTCGAGCTAAGCACCAGCTTGCTGCGCTTAGCGCTTGAGTAAAAATTCATAAGGCACGCTAAGCTCAGCATGTTGCGCTAAGCGCCCAGTCAAAATTTCAGTTTTATTTTTCTGTTTTTGTGAAAATAACTTGTACTAATCTCTTGTGTTTGTCTTTAATTTTTGCAGATGGCATCTAAGAAGAGGAAAACACCCTCTACACCTACCCAAGCCAGATTTGATAGATCCAGATTCACATCCCCAGAGGCTTGGGAGAGATATACAGACATTGTGGTGCCTCGCAAGCTTTTACCAGAAAGGAATGTGGTAGTCTATTATACAAAGTTTGATGAGTTCAAGGAAGAACTCGAGAGACGCCATTGGGATGAGAAGCTGACTGATTTTTCTGACAGCAGTATAAACATCGCCATTATGAAGGAGTTTTATGCGAACCTCTATGACCCCGATGATAAATCACCTAAGCAGGTGAAGGTGAGAGGTCATTTAGTGAAGTTTGATGAGGATACCTTGAACACATCTTTGAAGACCCTTGTGGTGCTGGAAGAGGGGGGGAACTTGTGTACATATTCCAGATTTGCACTGCTGAGGCCTGATCCTCAGGAGTTGGCTGCTAAGCTTTGTATCCTAGGGAGGGGATTCGAGCTTAATTCTGATGGGCAACCTTTGAAGATTCTGAGGAAGAACATGACTACTCTAGCTCAGACATGGAGTGTTCTTTCCTTTTCTAACCTCATTCCCACCTCCCACACATATGATGTGACCTTGGACAGAGCCAAATTGATTTATGGAATTATCATGAAGAAGGACATGAACCCGGGGTACCTCATCTCCCACCAGATCTCTCTGATTGCATAGCATGACACATCCAGACTTGGATTCCCTACCTTGATCACAACTCTATGCAAGGCCAGAGGAGTCCAGTCAGACTCTAGATCCCTAGAGAATTTGAGCCCTGCCATTAACTTGGCATACATTAAGAAGAACTGTTGGAATCTTGATGATCCAACAATGACATTTAGAGGGCCAAGGAAGGCCAGGGGTAAGAGATCAGAGGCCCCTACTACTTCAGCACCAAAGACACTAGCTCCTTCTTCTTCCACAGCTCCATTACCTCCCTCAGCTCCAGTTATTCCTCCTACATCTACTCAGAGATCACTTCCAGCTCCTATATCTACAGGACCATTAGATTTTATTTTTACACCTCGGATGCTGCACTCCATGCTCCAGAGCATCCACAGGGGGCAGTCCATTATCATGTAGAGCCTTCAGGGCTTGGGCTTGTCATCCATCATGAGCATGGAGGAGTTTGATGCGTAGGTGGCCTGGCCAAGAGCCCAACCTTCTCCTTCTGGAGGGAGTGGGGTATCCGTAGCCCATGAACCTGCTTCTGAGGAGCTAGTAGCAGCAACAGCAGAGGGGGAGGATGAGCTCACCCCTCCTGAGCCCTTTTATTTTGACGCAAATGCACACATGGCTCAGAAGGAGGGTACCTCCACAGATCAGATACCTGAGCCATCCTCTACACCTGCTCCTGAGGAGACCCAGCCATCTACACCAGTCATGGAGCCAAAGCAGCCTATCCAAGATTCATCAGCAGCTCCAGCACTGGATCTTAATGAAGATCATCCACATGATGAGCAGGACATTTAAATTTGTGCATCTTGAACATTTTATTTTATTTTCAGTTATTTTATGATTTATGTTCAATTATTTTATGTTTCAGTTATTTTAAATTTCAGTTATTTAAAATTTTAGCACTTTAAGTTGTTTGCTTGTACCAAAAGTGTGTTTGAACAGTGAATTGTTTGAAAATGATATGCAGTGGATTGTTTGGTATGAAATGAGTGTTTGAGAATGATTTGAATGAGCAATTGTATGATTTGAATGGATTGGAATGGTTAGATAATTGTTTTGATCAAGCTTGTAGCCATTAGAAGAGAATGATCATGTGATTAGAAGTATGACTGAAAATCTTAGTCAATTGTCAGATTGATTGTGAAGGAATGCATTAACCATATCCCGGTGAGAGTGTGATCCTTAAATTTTGAGAGAAATGACTATCATTTAGTACTAATTTTTGCATGAATCTTTGAAGTATGGACTGGATGCATGAAATTGAGGATGATGAAGGCCATGTTTGATTGTGATAGCCACTTAGCCAAAAAGCTGACCATGTGCGTGAATGAATTATCCCTTGTACCCAGGTTGAGCTGAATGAATTATTGATTGATTGAACCCTGAGCCTATATAGTGTTATCTCCTACTACCTTGACTTAGGTTATAAGAGAGCATTATCCACAGGAAGTGCGGTTCAAAGCAAATTTGTCCCAAATTTGGGGGAGTAATTATCAAGGTAAATTTGTTTCAAATTTGGGGGAGGCATTGGGTAAGAATGGAAATGGTTAAAGTAAACAGCATACACACACTATTTCTATACAAACACATAACATCTCTGTATATATATTATGTTAAAAAAAATTGTAAGTACAAATGAAATCAATAAGTGTGTATGCTGCAAAATAATGAAATTAAGCTGAGTGTCTAACTAAAAGGCAAGTATGGGATGTGAATGAATGAAAAAGTGAAGGTTTATCTATGGATGAATGCTCTCCTAGAACCTAATCTTTTGAATTCTAGAAAAACCATGATTTATTGGAAGCCTAACCCCATTATAAGCCTAGGAAGTCCTTCGGATTCAAATTTGTGTGTTCAATACTGTATGACATGAGATGAAATGCAAAGGTTGGGACTTGCGTTAGTTGTTTATGATGGAATGAGCCTAAACACTTGAGCTTGAGTGAAACAATGATCGTGAGGTTTGGTTGATGATCCTTCCTTGATTTCTGCCACCCTTACTAGCTTATTTTAGTTGTGACTCTAATGTGCATGATTCTATCTTTGAAAAAGCTGCATGTTTGTGAAAATTGATTGATTGAAGCAATCCATGATATTCAGTTCATATGGTTGAATTTCTCTGTGAAGCAAACACCATTTTTGAATGATCACTATAGCTTGTCACTTGAGGACAAGTGAACTGTTCTTTCTTTGCTTGAGGACAAGCAAAACTGTAAATTTGGGGGAGTTTGTTAGTTGTCTTATACGACTAACTTTTGTATAGAAAATATTTTCCAAAACTTGTATAGTTCCCCAATTTATGGTTATTTTGTAGTGATTTTTGTAAATAAATTTTGTTTTATGGATAAAGTTGTCTCTAGAATATGTCCATTGGATTTAATGATAAAATATGTGCAATTTCAGGTGAAAATGAGACTAAGTCATGAAGTGCTAAAAGTGGCAGTTGAGCTTAGCTCATCAGTGGGCTAAGCGTGCATCCACCGCTAAGTACAGCTTCAGCGTGCTTAGCGCGATAGAAGAATCTGACAGGGCATTAATATCAAGGACGCACGCTAAGCGCGAGATCAGTGCGCTAAACGCAACAGTTATCTTCAGCCAGGCTCAGCGCATAATTGGAACTAAGCTCAAATCCACTTACTCGCGCTGAGCGCGAGGGTGGTTCTAAGCGCAACATCGCAAATTCAGAGCCTATTTAAATCCTGTCTTGTAAAGAATTAGGGAAGAGAATTTTAAGAAGGTCAGGGCACATAATTCCAAAGCACACCACAGTGCCTATTTCGGGAAAAGAGCTCTGGAGGCAGCAAGAGGAGCAGCTTTTGCAGAGATACCTAGGTTTTGTAAGCTTATTATTGTTAGGGTTTCGTCTGTAATGGCTGGCTAAACACTCTTGTTGGGGATTTCTAATGAACAACCAATGTAATTAATTTCATATCTAATTGATTTTGTTTCTTGTGTTCAATGCTTCTTTCAGTGCTTAAATTTTGTATGCTCTTGGTCTGATCTATCATTTGTGTGCCTAGTTAGGTGATTTTAACATTGGGATATGTATTGTTGCCTTAGAACTTAAATGAAGCAGAATTAAAACTTAGTCTTACAAGAGGGATCTGCGGATTAAGTTTTGGTTTTAAGTATGTTGTTACAATAATGTTGTTTGGTCTAAGTCTAGTCCAACAAGAGGGATCTGAGGACAAAGCTTAGGCTAAATTAGGCTAAACTTTCGTAAGCTATTTAAGCTAAGTCTAGTCCAACAAGAGGGATCTGAGGATGAAGCTTAGTTTAAGTTAGTCTAAACCTATGAGGGTTGTCTAAATTGAGCCCAATCCAACAAGAGGGATCAGAGGACGAAACTTGGATTGATTCAGTCCAACTAGGGATCGAGGTTTAGTAATCTAGGCTACAACATAGAACACAAAAGCATGATCGATTAGAGAAACATCCTTATATGCATTAGCTGGTCTATTAGAAAGACCCAACACTTCTACCTACTGCTGTCAATTTTACTTACTTGCATTTTTACTGTTTTTATCCTAGACCTAGTTTAATTCTATTTTATACCATCAATTATCAATGTTTCTTTCAGCAATGCCTTAGACTAGTTTCCCTGAGTTCGATACTCGAATTCATCTGTTTTAATTTTTAAATACTTGACGATCCGGTGCACTTTCCGGCAAACCGGATTTCCCATGAATATATTTGTACGAAGAAAAAGTGGAACAAAAAGTAACCGTAGGGGAAATCCAACAGAAGGCATTGCAACCCTTGGAGGGGTGCATCCAAGAACAGTTAGAAACAATGAAGATGGAACCATGGTTGTTAGACCATGGCTTTTTTATCTGCTTTCAGAACAGAACACAAACGCCATTATGGAGCTTTCTGTCCTTTTAAAAACAAAAGGCATTCCAAGGCTAATAGCATCTTGCCAAAGAACGGTAGCCACTAGTAGAAGAACCTCTAAAAGTAAATAAAGAATAATCATGACCATAGTTGACAACACGAACGAGGTCCTTACCGTAATACAATTTCCTTTTTCTAAATGAATGAATATGACCCCCAACACCATGTTTGCAAGGAGCATCCACACCAAAAGGAAAAATATTGGCCTTTAAATCCCCCATTTGATTGGTTTGAACTGATAACCAAGGGGTTCAAGTTCAACTTTGTACATCCAAGTTACCATGTTTATAAACTGCTACTAGACTAGCCAGGGATAGGATTCATTCCAATGTCACTTAAGTCAAATTTAGAATACCATGAATGTAAATTTTTTGGGTACTGGGTACACAACACAAGTAGCTACAAATAACCAAGTGTATATATATATATATATATACTCGGTACTTTTTTCGGTACAACTATATCAATGAGAAATAGCAAATAACTGAGAAATTGATGTTTCAATCCATCTTTATATAACTGAGAAAATAGCACATAGCAAGTTCTTTTGCAGACACACCAAGCTAATGGCTACTACCATATTCTGTACATACATATTCATTAGACATTATCTATAGTTACATATGATACATTAAAGCAAATGATAGGTGCCTTTTTACTAGAACAATTGATAGGGAAATGATTTTTGCACTTGGTGTAAAGAAAAATACATCACAGAGCAACCACGAACACAGAGAGAACGCGGTGAGTGCAGATTTCAAGTACTATACAGTTGCAATATTAAAAAAATGCATGAAGATAGAGGAAACACACGATACAGAGGAACCGTGAAAACATGAAACTTACCTTAACACCAACAGCGACATTGGCAGCAAGACTGATCGCGAGTGGGAGTGACAATGAAGAGTCGCGACGTGGAGAGTTGCGATGAAGACATACGCGGAGGTGCGACACTCAGAGAGGAACACGTATGCGAATGTGCGACACTCGGAGTTGCGATGAAGACGATGACATGGGCAATATTAGAGCTGCTGTAGAGACGTGAGTAAATTAGGGTGTGGAGCCAATAATATTTTTTTAAAATCGACTTCATTAATATTCTTTTAAAAACCAATGTTAAAGAAGTGATGTTAACGTTAACATCAATTTTTTTATAAAAAAAAAATTGATGTTAATTTATCATTTTCCAACATCGGTTTGTTCAAAAACCCGATGTTAAGTAAGTGATGTTAACATTAACATCGATTTTTTTTTTATCATTTTCAACATCGGATTTTCGAAAAACGAACGTTATCAAAGTCATGTTAATATCGGTTTTTAAAAAACTGATGTTAACCTACTGTGTTAACATCGGTTATTTAAAAAACTGATGTTAACAAAGTCACGTTATTTATCATTTTGTCACCCTGTTTTTGTTAACATCAGTTTTATGAAAAATTAATATTAACTTAAGGATGTTAAATCTACATTTTATAGTAGTGTAAGTTATATGTGCTTAATATCTTTGATGTGTGTGGTAAAATAAATAAAAGCATGAATACAAAAATAAAAAAATGCATAAAAGAATATTATGTACGTCTTTATTTATTTTGAAAGTTTATATGCATAACGTCATGCATTTTTTTGCCACCTGGTTATCATATACAATACTCTTTTAAGTGTAATATCCATTTATATGATGATATTTATATTATCCCTCCCCATCAATTCTTTCCTCCAAATCCAAGTTAACCCTTGACATTGTAAAAGTACGTATACATGCATTATTTACTTTTGAGTCACCAATTATTATTATGATGCTATTTGTATATTTTTTATAAAAATATTTATAAAAAGAAAAATAATTAAGAAAGTAAAATTAAAAAAAATATAAATTAAAATTAAATTATGTATAACTTAATATTAGCTTATGGAAGATATTTATTTCATTTTCTCTCACTTTTTATTTTTTTTTATGTACAACTTATATAGTATAAGTTAATTTTAGCTTTTGGAAAAATTATTTCATTTTATTTTTACAATGATATGTTACCTAAAACAATTTAAAATGACTCGTGTTTGTTAATTTAAAATGATTTCATCTTAAAATTTGATTCAGATTTAATAGATGTCGTGTTACTAAATTAAAAATGCATTGAATCTAAGTCAATTCCAAAGTTTAACCAAAGGACGAAAGATTGTATAATTAACTGTGTTTGGTTCAAGTTCGACAAGAGTATGCTCAAATATAATAGCACGAACAATTGATATTTCATTTACATGAAGGCAATCCAAAAATGGTATAATTAAGTCTTAAGAACATTCATAACGGAGATTTCTCCCCTTAAATCTTAACCAACTTTTTGTGAGTTGTATGTGTATGTAAGCTCTTAAGATTTCTATCAATTTTTTACTATAACAATGATCTTATTAAGAACTTCAAATGGGTTTTATATGATATTCTGCATGTTTATAATTTTATATTTATATATTTTTGCTTTAACATGATAATTTGTATTTTATTTTTACTTTGAAATAATAAATATATATTTTCAAAGCATAATTTATTTATCCGAAAATTATAAAATAAAATATATCTTATTAATTTTGGGCTCACATTAAGAAAAATACATTTTTATTTTTAAATTCCAGGCTTTTTTTTTCTTTTTCTTTTATTTTTTAATTTACAATATGCAATTGTCATTTCACAACATGAGATAGCAAGTTATCTTTTATTTTTCATTTTTAAATTTCTATCTGTTTATTTTATTTTATTTTATAATTTTACAAGCTTTTACGTTAACAATTTTTTATTTTATAAGTTTTTACTTTACCAAAGGGTCAGAGCTGATGAAACCCAAATACACACTCTTGTTTGTCTTTCTCTCGGACTACATGAACACCCTCTCTCTCAAGCTTGATCCACCTTCAATTCGCTTCACCTCCATACCAAGCTGCCGGATTCACCTTCGCTGGAGAATGACTTTTTTCTCTTCAATTCGCCAAATGCTCGTCACTGTAGCTCCCCCGCAGCAACAACCTCGAACCCGTTTGCCATGGAGGATCTCCGCTGCAATAGCCTTGAACGGTGCTGGTAGATTAATTGTTAATTTGATTTTGGTTCTCATATTCATTATTGATTCTGGATTGTTTAGATTCTTTGATTTTTTTTTCATCATCCCAACTTTTATTATCCCTCTTTAATCTGTTGCGTTTTTGAAAAAAAAAAATTTATGGTCAACAAATGTGTTCATCGGAGTTCGTGGTGACGAACGGATCTTCCACGCTAGCAATCCCGTGGCGCACTGCAACGGACGATCCGGAAGAGTTGTGTTCAACATTGTTATGAACCACTCAAGGATCTCCCACTGCAGCTAGCATGTTTAGTGTAACTGTTTTATTTAAAAATAAAGTAAGTTTCAGAACAAATAATAAGATTTTTTTAACTAAATAAATAAGGAAAAATAATTTTATTAATTAAAATAATAATTTTAAGATAAAAAATAAATATGTGTTTTTAATGAATAAAAATGATATTTTATTTAGTTATTTGATAGGGAATAAAATAGAATTTATTTTTATAAAATAATAAAATAAAGTAAATAATAGGCTCAGAGTATTCCAATGATAGAAATTTATTAGATTAGTTTTTACGGTGTGTTTTTACGCTCTCTCTTGCTCTTCCAAATTCGTTCTTCTTTCTTTTTCTTTCAAAACTTCTACATACATCAAATCTATCCCATTAAAATCACAATATCAGACTCAATAATCTTTGGATCGTTCTCAAATTTAGACACCACATTCGAAACTCATTTTTGCACATTCTCATTGTTGGGATTTTTGAAATAATGCCCATAGAGAGATAAATGCCCCTCACTTGAAGACATTAAATTGAGACTTCAACCCCTTATTTTTCTCTCTAATACTTGGAAACTCTAGTAAAGCAACCGGAGGAAAAAACTTGAAGAATCTTAGGGAATCGTTAGAGACGTGGCTATCGCTATTGGACTACACACGTGAGCTTGCTTAGAGGTAAAGGATGAATTTATCACAATTGAGATTAGAATGAACATGTGTAAGGATATTTAAAGGATCAAATTGGAATTTATTTTGGGATATTCAATGTATTGTAATATTGTCTTTATGATTATAATCACGATATTGTTATGTTTGATAGACCAATTGATATCCTAATGCGAATTGGTTAATAAAATTGAGTTCTCTTAGTGTTTTCGTGTTTTTTAACCTATGATTTTGATATGATTATGTGAAATTGTTTGAGTGGTTTTACTCCCTATGTTGTGAGAAACATTTTTGTATAATTCATTTGTGTTTTAGACAGATTTACTAAATTAGCATAATAATTAGATTGTTGAAAACGTTCTTTGTCATGTTTTGGCCTCATAAGCTTATTACGTGCTGATAATTATAACACACATATATGTATATGAATTATTAAAATAAATTATGAATTAATAGTTCAAATAATAAAATTAAATTGATGGAAATTAATATATTAAGATTCAACGATAAATACTTTCAATGCATTTTTAGTTTAATTATTTATTAACTCTTTTTAATTGAAAATAATATAGCTCGACTTAATATATACATGTTTTGTACCATGTAAATATTAATACTGTGTGATGTTTATATGATTCATAAGGTGTGATAACATGTTGTATTGGGATTATAACATTGTGATTAAGATTGAGTGTATGTGATAAATTGAGTATGTGTTGAATTGTAAGATACACATGTATTGAGATTTTGTACGCATTGAGTTGTGAACTATGAATTGTACAATTACACAACTGTAAGACCCTTTAAGGGTGACGGGTTAATGTGCGACGATTATTGTGATGGAATCTACTATGAAAACTTAACGAGTTGAATCACTTTAAGACACGACGAGTTAAAATAATTTTGAAAACAATTGAGTAATTGTGTGTATTGTATAGTTCAAACTCCAATGACACATATATGATTTTAAATGTCTGTTTTACTGAGATGATTAATCATATGAACAAAACATATTAACATTATTACTGTATGATATGTATATGATGCATGAGACATGATAACGTGATGTCTTGAGATTATGAAAGTGTGATGAACTGTGTGTAAGTGACAAGTTGAGTATGTGTTAAATTGTGAGATCCCATGTGTATTGAGATGTTGTATACATTGAGTTGTGAACTATGAATCGTACAATAACACGACTGTAGGACCCTTTAAGGGCGACGAGTTAATGCACGACGAGTATTATGATGTGATTTATTGTGGGAACCCGATGAGTTGAATCACTTTAAGGCGCGGCAAGTTAAAATTATTTTGAGAACAATTAAGGAGTCGTGTGTTTTGTATGGTTCATAGATAGAGTTTGTGTGTTAAAATATTTTCTGGATTGGACCTGAATCAAGAGGGAGAGGCCCTAATAGACTCTTTGGAGTCTAGGCCTTGGGGGTAAATACACCTGTTTGAGTGTTCCTTTCAGCCCATGTCGATCCCACATGGTTGAAGCATTCTCGCAAAACAGTGTGACCCTGACTTGTCTCCCTATGATTTTACCTAATGAGAGTGACCTGACTTACCAGTGTGTGGCTTGTCTTGTCATGTACTCCTAGGCGTTCACCGAAGTTTGTCACTGACGTGGTTCCACATTGCATATAGGATTGAGCCTTAGTGTATCTGTTGCATAACGTCTGTGTAATGATCATTGTGACTTGTTACGTGATGGTAGGTAATGAATTGTGTGAGTGTTAGATGTTGTGTTGTATTTGAGATGTGGTTTTCTAAACACGTGATTAATGTAAAGGTGTGGAATGCGATTTTGTGATTAAATATTTGGGACAAGTGATGTTACGCATTGAGTGGTAAAATAATGTGAATTGTGCTAAGTTGAACTTGTTATACTTATATTATATATGTGTGTATGTGTGTATGTGTGTGTGTACGTGTGCGTGTGCATGCGCGCGCTTTTGTTTATCTCTATCTATTTAAAAATGTGATAACTTACTCCTTGTGTGTTGTTTGTGTTTGGATCTTGTGATGATCTCAAACCTTGTGTTTGTGGGAGCAGATGGTTAGGTGGATGACTTAAAAAAATCTCGTGCTAGAGGACGCTGAGACACAATGCTCTGATAGAATGTAACATTTGGGCATGAGTTTCTATAATATTTGTATAATGACCTGAACATGTTACTTTATGTTGTTTCGTTTCTTAACTTGTTTTCCTTAAAAAAAAAATTGGACAACCTTGTTTTGGGCTGGAGATTGTTGGACAAGTGGCCTTAGAAATTTTAAGAAGGGAGGGTTGAATTAAGATTTCGTTGACTATTCCTAATTGAAAATTTCCCTTTCTTAGATATTCCCTAGTTTCAATTATTTCTTTAATTGTAAGTTACTCTAATAACAAATAAGGAGAAGTAAACTTAAAGAAATATAAACACAACAGAAAGTAAAAGAGATTAAGGAAAGAGAGAATGCAAAACTGGATTTATACTGGTTCGGTCACAACTTGTGCCTACGTCCAATTCCCAAGCAACCCGCTTGAGATTTCTACTATCCTTGTAAAATCCTTTACAAGTAATGAACCTCAAAGAACTTCCCTCCTTTGTGTTCAGTGATTACAACCAAGAAGTTATTCCCACTGCTTGCAATGAACCCCAAGGAACATTGGTCCCTTGTCTCCAGTGATAACAACCAAGAAGTTATACCCACTTCTTGCAATGAACCCAAAAGACATTGGTCTTTTGTGTCCAGTGATCAACCAAGAAGCAAATCCTGCTTCTTGCAATGAACCCAGGGAACGTTGGTCCCTTGTGTTCAGTGTTTGCAACCAAGAAGACCTTCTCTTGAAAACAGTCACCAAGAGTAGGTCTCTAAAAAAGCTTTTTGTAAGAATGGAGGAGAGAAAGAAAATAGAATAGCACAAGTTTTTGCCCAATGAACTTTTCTTGACAAAGCAAGTGTTTGAACAAAAACTCTTAGAAAGATGTTGAGAATTAGTGTTAATCAGTATTTTTTGAAATTCATGTCATGGTCACATATTTATAGTCATTTAATGGCTCTTGAAGAACCATGTTAAAAGTTGTTACTCTTGGCAAAAACTAATCACTTTAAAAGTTGTGACTCTTTGGCAATTTATTTTTCAAAATCAGTCACTGGTAATCAATTACCATTATGGTGTAATCGATTACACAATTTATTTTATCAAAGGTTGTGACTCTTCATGTTGAAGTTTGAAATCCAACGTTTAGAACTACTAGTAATTGATTACAAATATTGTGTAATCGATTACACTATTTTGAAAAATATTTTGTCACAAGTTGTGACTCTTGAGATTCGAAATTCAACGTTCAAAAACATTGGTAATAGATTACATGCCCATGGTAATCGATTACTACTTTGTAAAATAGTTATAAAACTGTTTTGGGCTTCTGGTAATCGATTACTGCCTTATGGTAATCGATTACCAGAGAGTAAAAACTCTGATAAAAGATTTTTCTTTGAAAAAATTCTTTTAGAAAAATTGTGTTATTCAATCTTTTCTTTGAAAAATTCTTTTTATACTTATCTTGATGTTTTTCTTGAGGTTCTTGCATATCTTGAGTCTTCTCTTGAATCTTCTTGATTTCTTTAATCTTGTTTGAATGTATCATTTTTAAAAATCTTTGACATCATCAAAATAATCTTGGAAGATTTGCTTCTATATAGATATTTTCATACCCTTATTTGATAAGTTTTTAATTTGATGATTAACGTGGATGTAAACCTTTTACCCTCATGAACTCTTTTACGCTTAGAAAATAATCTATTTTATGTAATTTCACATTTCCATGTATTTTATTATATAAATATGTATATTGAGGTAGAGGGTGTCACGGTTGGTTTTGCCTCTTTCAGCAATTGACACATGTCAATTCAAAGTAATTAGGTGATGCTTTTATGTCATTTTTAGATTTTGACACGAAATTGAGTTAATACGTGGATTCGTGGCATGGAAATAAACACACACTAAGTATTCTATATTCCATACTAGTGTGATTTTCCTCATGTTGAAAAATTAATTTTATGATAAGTAAAAGAGAAGTGAAAATAAATTGACAAAAATTCTAACATGTAATTTATAAAATATATTTGCACTATTAATACATCATCATTAAGTTCTTTTAAGAGTGATTTCACTTTTATTGTTAAAATAAAATACATTTCTCTAAATTCATTTTTCAAATATTATTATTATAATATAAATATTTTTTTAACGCCAAACTATTTCAACTTCAATTTTTTAAAATCTAAGTAAACAAACTCTCAATTTGTCTCTAGAGTCTAGCTTGCAGTGTTGTCAAACTCATAACTCACAAGAGGAATAGAAGGGATGTAAAGATTGTAACATGGCTCGTAAGAGTTATATGCACATATGAAAAATTATATTTATAGACATACACAAACATAAAAAATAATATAGACAAGAAAAATAACTCAACTCATAATATAACTCATAACACAAAATTATATTTATAGACATACAAATAGTCAAAATTATATCATGTTTTATTTAATTTTTATTACTATTATTAATCGGTTTATTATATTTTTTAAATTACAATAATTTTAACTTATTATATCATGCTTTATTTAGTAAGTTTATAATATTTTTTATTACAATAATTTTTTATTTAGCTTTCACAAAAAAAACTCACCTCGAACTCAATTTTTGTATGAAACACAAGTTGAGGCCCAAGGTCCAATAGATCAAAATAGACAAAATGTTAAAAAAAACACTCTAAAACCCTAAGAGGTGCAACAAATGCCAAACCGACCCATCACTCCATATGGTAGCCAAGTACCAATGCCAACACACAGCAAACACCAACAAAGGCTGCATGGCGACCAACGATGGGACATCGGGATGCGAGCTTCTAGTGACAATGATGGGGAAGTCTATCGAAGACGATAGAAGTGTCAAGATCAGATTACATACATGAAGAGAAAACCTAGGATGAAAAAACCTGTATTCCTACCTTTAACACAAGAACGACACAATGTTCCTCCATGTTTGTGAGAAAACACGCATTCCCTGTGTGATTTGTCTCAGCTTTGTTCTTCTACCTGTGTTAGCTAGATGGAGCCCCAAAACTCATAACACGTATGAGTAAGCAATTTTACTCATTTTTTACAACATTGGTAGAGTGCAGGGCACCCCTTATGCGAATCATGGTCGTATAGATAGCAAGCCCATCGAGGCATTTGTCTTAGGCCCATTGAGAATGAAAGTATAAATTTACATCACAATAAAATATTTTTCATTTTTAATATTTTAATAATTAAGGTGAGAGAAATAAATAATTAAAAGTGAAACTGGAAGCTGTAAGACTATAGATTGCATCAAACATACACATATACACACACATATCTACATATTAGAATAAATTGATTAAAAATATTAATAAATAATTTTATAGTTTAGAAATCCAAAACATTAATATAAAATTGATAATTAATATTATTTTAAATTTCTATAAAAAAAATTAGCCTTAGGTCCTTAAATACCTACACAAGTACGTGGTGCGAATGCAATAGTTTCAGTGAGATACTTGTATAGACACACACCCAAGTCATAGTTTCAAGTATAACTTATGTAGCTCTTCTGGACTCATTTCATTCCGCCCTCTATTTTCATCAATGGAGTTTGATTAGGGTTTTGACTATAAATATATTGAATCTAAAAACATTAGTCATCTAAAAATTGTTGGATTAAGTGGTCTCGGAATAATTAAGAAGGGGGGTTGAATTAATTATTAATGTGTCTTGACTAATTAAAAATTATCCTTCTTAATATTACTAGATTCAATTAGGCTTTACAACTAAGTTATGAGAAAGTAAAAAATAGAAACAATAACTTAGACAAAAGTAAAGCGGAAATAAAAAGTACACAACGGAAATTAAAAAGTCTAGGGAAGAAGAAGACAAACACAAGATTTATACTGGTTCGACCACAACTCGTGCCTACATCCAGTCCCCAAGCAACCACCGGTTCTTGAGATTTCCAATAACCTTGTAAAATCCTTTACAAGAAAAGATCCACAAGGGATGTACCCTCCCTTGTTCTCTTTGAACAACCAAGTGGATGTACACTCCACTTGAACTGATCCACAAGAGATGTACCCTCTCTTGTTCTAAGTATCATAATCCAAGTAGATGTATGCTCTACTTGTACCACAAAGGATGTATGCTCCAATGTGTTAAGACAAAGAATTCTTTGGCGGTTAGTCCCTTGAATCTTTGTAAGGGGAAACAAAAGATATCTCAGGTGGTTAGTCCTTTGAAATCTTTTGTTTAAAGGGAAAGGGAAAAAGATATCTCAGGCGGTTAGTCCTTTGAAATCTTTTGTAAGAAACATAAGATATCTCAGGCAGTTAGACTTATGAAATCTTTTGTCAAGAGGAAGAAGGGAATGAAGAAGAAGAATAACACAAGTTTTTTGTCAATGAACTTTTCTTGAAAGAGAACGTATTGAATAAAAACTTTTAGAAAGATGAAGGAAATCTGATATGCATGAAAGGAATCATACTTTTGAAATTCGTGTCATGGTCACATATTTATAATCATTTGATGACTAAAATTAAAGTTTGTGACTCTTACCAATTTCTTTAAAACTAGTCACTTTTAAAAGTTGTGACTCTTTTGAAAACTAGTCACTTTAAAAGTTGTGACTTTTGAAAAACTCTTCAGAAACAAATCACTTTAAGAATTGTGACTTTTGGTAATTTATTTTTTAAAATCAGTCACTGGTAATCGATTATTATCATGGTGTAATCAATTACACATCAACAGATGTGACTCTTCATGTTTAAATTTGAAAATCAAAATGTTTAAAAATACTGGTAATCGATTACAAGTAGTGTGTAATCGATTACACAAGTTTGAAATGATTTGAAAAAGTTTTATCACAAGTTGTGACTCTTGAAATTTGAAATCTAACGTTTTAAAACATTGGTAATCGATTACATGATCATGGTAATCGATTACAACTTTGTAAATCAGTTTTGAAAAGAATGTTGGCTACTGGTAATCAATTACTGCCTTTTGGTAATCGATTACCAGAGAGTAAAACTCTTTGGTAAAAGATTTTTCTTTTTGAAAAATTCTTGTGCTATTCAATGTTTTGAAAAACTCTTTTAATACTTATCTTGATTGAGTCTTCTCTTAATTCTAGAATCTTGAGTCTTGATTCTTTACTTAAATCTTGAATCTTGATCTTAATTATTCTTGAATCTTGAATCTTGATCTTGATTCTTGAAACTTGTTTGACTCTTGATTCTTTGGCATCATCAAAATAATCTTGGAAGGCATTGCTTCCACAATTTCCCCCTTCTTGATGATGACAATCCTAAAATCAAGAGAATACATACAAGTTTTGTTCTATCGTTCACTCATTTCTTTCTCCCCCTTTCTTTTTGAATTTATGCTTAATTTTAAAGCTTTGAAAATATAATATCTTGATTTCTAAAATACCCATTTTCTCTCCTCCTTTGGCAACATCAAAAAGACTAAAGTGCATAAAATAAAACATACAAGAAATGTATTCATGCAAGAAAAAGGAGAAACTTATAAAAAAAATCAAACAAGATAATAAATTATCCACAAATCATAATAAAAGCATATGTATCAAATAAGTCATAAGGCATCATAACATAAAACAAATATTTGTCTAAGTCACTAGCATCTAGAAGTCCTAATTCTCTTCTAATGGTGTAGAAAGAATCTTTGGGTAGTGGTTTTGTGAAGATGTCTGCGAGTTGGTTTTTGGTATCTACAAATTCTAGAACACAGTCACCTTTCAGGACATGATCTCTAAGAAAATGATGCCTAATTTCTATGTGCTTGGTTCTAGAGTGGAGGACTGGGTTTTTAGATATATTTATGGCGCTTGTATTGTCACGTTTTATAGGAATATGGTCTAATACAATCTCATAATCAAATAGTTGTTGTTTCATCCACAAGATCTGTGCACAACAACTACCAGCAGAGATGTACTCTGTTTCGGCTGTGCATAATGCTACACTATTTTGCTTCTTGCTATGCCAAGAAACAAGAGCAGACCCTATGAATTGAATCTCTTGATGAGTTCCTTGCAATATTTTGCTTGGTTGACAAAAATCCCATCATTTGTTTGTTTGATTTGTAGTCCAAGAAAGTAATTTAATTCACTCATCATGGACATCTCAAACTCACTTTGCATGTCAATAGAAAACTCCTTGCACAAAGATTCATTAGTAGATCCAAAGATTATATCATCAACATAAATTTGTACCAATAAGATATCATTATCCTTCTTCTTTATGAATAAGGTGGTATCTACCTTTCCTCAAATGAAATTCTTTTCTAATAAGAATTTACTTAATCTTTCATACCAAGCCCTAGGTGCTTATTTTAACCCATAAAGTGCTTTCTTTAATCTATTGACATGCTCTAATTTTATTGAGTCTTCAAACCCGGGAGGTTGTTCTACATATACCTCCTCTTGGATTAGGCCATTTAGGAAGGCACTTTTGACATCCATTTGATATAGTTTAAAGTTCATAATAGATGCATAAGCTAAAAGAATCCTAATGGCTTCTAATCTAGCTATGGGTGCAAAGGTTTCTTCATAATCTATCCCTTCTTCTTGGTTGTACCCTTTTGCAACTAGTCTAGCTTTATTTCTAATTACTATACCATTTTCATCTAGCTTATTTCTAAATACCCATTTTGTTCCTATAATGGGGTAGTTATGTGGTTTCTCAACTAGTTCCCAGACATTATTTCTCTCAAATTGATTTAACTCTTCTTCCATAGCAACTATCCATTGATCATCTATTATGGCTTCTTTAAAGTTTTTAGGTTCTATCATAGAAACAAATGCCATGTTATTGCATAAATCTTTGAGAGAGTGTGTAGTTGTTACCCCTTTTGAGATATCTCCGATGATATTGTCAAGATGATGATTTCTTGAGGTTTTCCATTCTTTGGGAAGATCATCATTTTCTTGGGCTATGTCATCTTGAACATCCTTGTTCTCTTCATTTCTCTTCCTTTTTAGATTCCTTTCTTGATTGTGCATATCTTCCAAAGAATCTACAATATCATCAAGAAACTCCTTTCTCGAAGAGGTAATATTAGTTTCATCAAAAGAAACATGTATTGATTCCTCAATTGTCATGGTTCTTTTGTTATATATCCTAAAGGCTTTGCTATGTAGGGAATAACCAAGGAAGATGCCCTCATCTGCCTTAGCATCAAATTTACCTAGGCTTTCTTTACCATTGTTTAGGACAAAACCTTTACATCCAAAAACATGTAAATTAGCAATGTTTGGTTTTCTATTGTTAAACAGTTCATATGGGGTTTTCTTAAGAATGAGTCTTATTAAGGCTCTATTCATAATATAACATGCGGTGTTGACAGTTTCAGCCCAAAAATATTTTGGAAGTAGAGTGTCATTTAAAAGGGTTCTAGCTATTTCTTTTAAAGATCTATTTTTCCTTTCTACTACACCGTTTTGTTGGGGTGCCCTAGGTGCAAAAAAGTTGTGTTCTATGCCATGTTCATCACAAAACATTTCAAAATTATTGTTTTCAAATTCACCTCCATGATCACTTCTAATGGAGATAATTTTGAGACTTTTCTTGTTTTGGATGACTTTGGCAAGTCTCCTAAATGCATGAAATGCATCATTTTTGTGAGTAAGAAATAAATTCCAAGTATACCTAGAATAGTCATCAACAATTACTAATTCATAGTAACTACCACCAAAACTCATGACCCTAGAAGGCCCAAACAAATCCATATGTAGTAATTGTAATGGTTGAGTGGTAGCGACAATATTTTTAGATTTAAAAGATGTTTTTGTTTGTTTACCTTTTTGGCATGCATCACATAATTTATCTTTTTCAAACTTTAATTTTGGTAAACCAACAACTAGGTCTTTTGAGACTAATCTATTTAGATGATCCATGTTAATGTGAGAAATTCTCTTATGCCACAACCAAGGATCACTATCTTTACTTAAAAAGCATTTATCATTTTTAGATTTTTGTTTCAAATCAATCATGTAAACATTATTTTCTCTGAAACCTATATGCTCAATGTCTTTGTCATGCTTATGCTTGATAACACATTTTTCAGAATCAAAAGATACTTTATATCCTTTGTCACATAATTGACTAACACTTAATAGGCTATGCTTTAAACCTTCTACAAGTAGCACATTTTCAATGGGAGTAGAGGACCTCGTACCTATTTTGCCGACTCCAATGATTTTGCCTTTGTTGTTGTCGTATGTAACATGTCCACTTTTCTTGGGGGAAATGGTTGTAAACTTGGATACATCTCCCGTCATATGCTTGGAACATCCACTGTCGATGTACCACTTCTTCCTTACAGATTCTTTCTCGTTGTTCTCATGAGATTTTGTCATGAGACATAAGTTGGCTTGATCTTCATCATGATCTTGAAATGATTTCAGATTTGGATTTGACCTATACCTGAAATTACTTTTGAGAAACAGAGAATTTAAAGAGGCCATTTATCTTGAAGTTGTGAAACTTTTCTCAACAAACCTGCTCTGATACCACTTGTTGGATCAAGTGGCCTCAGAATAATTAAGAAGGGGGGGTTGAATTAATTATTAATGTGTCTTGACTAATTAAAAATTATCCTTCTTAATATTACTAGATTCAATTAGGCTTTACAACTAAGTTATGAGAAAGTAAAGAATAGAAACAATAACTTAGACAAAAGTAAAGCGGAAATAAAAAGTACACAACGGAAATTAAAAAGTGTAGGGAAGAAGAAGACAAACACAAGATTTATACTGGTTCGGCCACAACCCGTGCCTACATTCAGTCCCCAAGCAACCACCGATTCTTGAGATTTCCAATAACCTTGTAAAATCCTTTACAAGCAAATATCCACAAGGGATGTACCCTCCCTTGTTCTCTTTGAACAACCAAGTGGATGTACGCTCCACTTGAACTGATCCACAAGAGATGTACCCTCTATTGTTCTCAGTATCACAACCCAAGTAGATGTACACTCTACTTGTACCACAAAGGATGTACGCTTCAATGTGTTAAGACAAAGAATTCTTAGGCGGTTATTCCCTTGAATCTTTGTAAGGGGAAACAAAAGATATCTCAGGTGGTTAGTCCTTTGAAATCTTTTGTTTAAAGGGAAAGGAAAAAAGATATCTCAGGCGGTTAGTCATTTGAAATCTTTTGTCAAGAGGAAGAAGGGAATGAAGAAGAAGAATAACACAAGTTTTTGGTCAACGAACTTTTCTTGAAAGAGAAAGTATTGAACAAAAACTTTTAGAAAGATGAAGGAAATCTATTATGCATGAAAGGAATCATAATTTTGAAATTCGTGCCATGGTCACATATTTATAATCATTTGATGACTAAAATTAAAGTTTGTGACTCTTGGCAATTTCTTTAAAACTAGTCACTTTTAAAAGTTGTGACTCTTTTGGAAACTAGTCACTTTAAAAGTTTTGACTTTTGAAAAGCTCTTCAGAAACAAATCACTTTAAGAATTGTGACTTTTGGTAATTTATTTTTCGAAATCAGTCACTGGTAATTGATTACCATCATGGTGTAATCGATTACACATCAACAGATGTTACTCTTCATGTTTAAATTTGAAAATCAAAACATTTAAAAACACTGGTAATTTGAAATCTAACATTTTAAAACATTGGTAATCGATTACATGATCATGGTAATCGATTACTGCCTTCTGGTAATCGATTACTAGAGAGTAAAACTCTTTGGTAAAAGATTTTTCTTTTTGAAAAATTCTTGTGCTATTCAATGTTTTGAAAAATTCTTTTAATACTTATCTTGATTGAGTCTTCTCTTGATTCTTGAATCTTGAGTCTTGATTCTTTACTTGAGTCCTGATCTTGATTTTTGAAACTTGTTTGATTCTTGATTCTTTGGCATCATCAAAATAATCTTGGAAGGCATTGCTTCCACAAAAATGTGACATGTAAGAATCTTACTATTATCATTGAAATAAAATATAATTTTCAAAACCCATTTTTAAAATACCATTTGTATAAAATAAATCAATTATTTTTAATTGAAAGCTATTTGAAGTTCAAAATTTTCAAAATCTAAAATAAACAAACTCTTGTCTCTAAAGTATAGTGCACCCCTTGTTAATGGAATAGTTTTAAGTTTATATAACTTACTCGGACGTCGTGATGGAATTAGTTCAAACACAACTATATTTTCATCTTGCAGTAAGGTAGCATCTGAAGTAGCAAGTTGACTTATTTCATTCACTCATCTACTTTCATTTTGTGGTGAGGCTGAAATGGCAACTAGAGTTTGACTAGGAATGTGATTTGATTTTGGTGGCATTGTAATCTGAATTTGTGTTTATCTGAAACTATAATAGGGTAGCTCATTTTCTAAGGAAATTGAAGCGAATTGGATACCTCTCCAAAATTTCCTGTTGGGTGTTGCTTCTTTCTTTTCAGGCCAACAAAGCTTGACAATCTGAAGCTTCTCCACTTGTAACTTGGGCCTAAATTTATATAGCATGGTTAACACTTGGTGAAGAGCTTCCTTGGTCTTCTTTGTTCTAGCCCTTGCCATTGGTCCTCCAAGTCCTTCTAAAGGTTCCTTACCCTTAGTCCTTGCCATGTCCTCATCACTCCCTCCCTCCCTCTTCAAAAGGATTTGTCTTCAAATTGGCTTCTCCATCTGCATCAAAAAGAGTTAAGTCAGACACATTAAATGTAGTACTAACATTATACTCACCGGGCAATTCAATCTTGTATGCATTGTCATTTATACTTTTAAGTACTTGAAATGGACCATCCCCTCTTGGTTGAAGCTTGGATTTCCTTTGCTCCGAAAACCTCTCCTTTCTCATGTGAACCCAAACCCAATCTCCTGGTTGGAAAACAACCTTTTTGCGCCCCTTGTTTGCTTTTCTAGCATAGCTCTCATTCCTCTTTTCAATTTGGGCCTTGACTCTTTCATGGAGCTTTTTCACATAGTCCGCTTTGGCTTGTCCTTCCTTATGCTTAAAAACTAAAATATTAGGCATTGGCAACAAATCAAGAGGAGTTAGCGGATTGAAACCATAAACAACCTTAAAAGGAGAACAACTAGTGGTGCTATGCACAACCCTATTATAAGCAAATTCAATGTGAGGTAAGCAAACTTCCCAATTTTTAAGATTCTTTTTCAAAACGGTCCTTAGCAAGGTACCCAAAGTCCTATTCATGACCTCCGTTTGTCCATCCATTTGAGGGTGACAAGTAGTAGAAAATAGTAATTTAGTACCCAACTTTGCCAATAAGGTCCTCCAAAAATGGCTTAGGAACTTGGAGTCCCTATCACTAACAATGCTTCTTGGTAATCCATGGAGTTTCACCACTTCTTTGAAGAACAAATATGCCACATGATTAGCATCATCAAATTTCCTACAAGGAATAAAATGAGTCATTTTAGAAAACCTATCAATAACAACAAATATGGAATCCTTACCATTACTTGTTCTAGGCAGCCCTAAAACAAAGTCCATTGATAAATCAATCCATGGAGAATCCAAAATTGGTAAAGGGGTATACAAACCATGAGGCATTACCTTTGACTTGGCCTTTTCGCAAACAATACAACACTCACAAAAATTCTACACATCTTTCTCCATGTTAGGCCAATAAAAATTCTCTTTCAATGTATCTAAGGTCTTTTGGACCCAAAATGCCCCATCAACCCACCTTCACGGACTTCACACACAAGCAAGTTTCTAGTAGAACACGGGAACACATAATTTATTTTTTTTAAAAAAGTAGCCCTTATATCTATAAAAACCATCTTTAGAAAAATTTTCACAATTTTCATACATTTCTTTCAAGCAATCAAATCCAATCATTTGTGTTTCAAGCATAGAAAGCAAAAAGTGCCTCCTTGACAAGGCATCCGCAACAATATTTCCTTTTCCCTTTTTATGTTTAATAACATAAGGGAATTGCTCAAGAAATTCCACCCATTTGGCATGTCTTTAGTTTAGCTTGCCTTGTCCCTTTAAGTATTTTAGGGACTCATGGTTACTATGGATCACAAACTCCTTGGGATAAAGATAGTGTTGTCACGCTTTCAACGCTCTCATTAAGGCATACAACTCCTTATCATAAGTAGAATAGTTAAGGGTAGGACCACTTAATTTTTCACTAAAATAAACAATTGGATGGCCTTCTTGTAACAATACAACCCCAATCCCAATATTTGAAGCATCACATTCAATTTCAAAATATTTTGAAAATTTTGGCAAAGCAAGTATAGGGGCATTGATTAACTTTTGCTTAAGAGCATTGAAAGCTTCTTCTTGTTTCTCCCCCTATTTGAAAACAACATTTTTTTAATTACCTCATTCAAAGGTGCTGCCAAGGTACTAAAATCCTTCACAAATTGCCTATAAAAACTTGTTAGGCCATGAAAACTTCTCACCTCGGTCACACTTTTAGGTGTAGGCCACTCTTGGATAGCCTTGACTTTTTATTCATCAACTTGAACCCCTTTGGAACTCACTACAAAACCAACAAACACAACATGATCTTTGCAAAAAATGTATTTTTCAAGGTTAGCATAAAATTGTTCCTTCCTAAGCACACACAACACCGATTTTAAGAGTGCAACATGCAATCAAGGGTTGTGCTATAAACAAGGATATCATCAAAGTACACCACCACAAATTTACCAATGAATTCTCTCAAAACATGGTTCATTAATCTCATAAAAGTGCTTGGTGCATTAGTCAAACCGAAAGGCATAACTAACCATTCATATAATCCATATTTAGTTTTGAAAGCGGTTTTCCATTCATCTCTTTCTTTAATCCTTATTTGATTGTAACCACTTTTCAAATCAATTTTGGAAAAGAAACAAGCACCATGCAATTCATCAAGCAAATCATTAATTCTAGGTATTGGATACCTATATTTAATGGTAATATTGTTTAAAGCTCTACAATCAGAGCACATCCTCCAAGAACCATCTTTTTTGGAACCAAAATTACCGGGACAGCACATGGACTCATGTTATCTCTTACACATCCCTTACCAATGATTTCTTCCACTTGTCTTTGGATCTCCTTGGTCTCTTGAGGGTTGCTCCTATAAGTTGGCCTATTAGGCAAAGAAGCTCCCGGCTTGAGATCAATTTGATGCTCAATTCCCCTCAATGGTGGCAACCTACATGGAACACTTGATGGAAACACATCCTCAAATTTCTGCCAAAAGGTTTTCACACTAGAAGGAAATTCAAAGTTGTCAAAAGTGTTAGTGGTCAAAACATAATTTTTGCAAATCAACAAGTATAGGGGTTGTTTTGAATGAAACAACCTTTTGTAGCTAGAAAATTCCCCCTCACTTCAAGTGTTTCACTCATCTTTTTCCTCTCTTGTGTTTCCCTCTTTTTGTCCTCACTTTTTGAACTCTCAAGTGTTTGGCTCTCTTTCTTTTTCTCTCTTTTTTTGAAAAATTTTCTCTTTCATTTTTCTTTAATCCTCACACACTTCTTGTGGACTCAATGGTTTGAGCACTATCTTTTTGCCTTGATGCGTGAAAGAGATCTTGTTGGTGAAACCATCATGATTAGCCCTCTTATCAAATTGCCATGGTCTCCCCAAGAGTAAGTGGCTGGCCTCCATAGGAACAACATAACAAAGCACCTTATCATTGTACTTTCCAATGGAAATATCCAACTCCACTTGCTTCCTTACTTGCACCTCTCCATCCTCACTAAGCCATTGAAGCTTATACGGCCTAGGATGTGGTTTTGTGACTAAATTCAATTTAGACACAAGTCTTGCACTTGCCACATTGGTACAACTCCCTCCATCAATGATCGCTATGCAAACATTGCCATTGATCAAACATCTAGTGTGGAAAATGTTTTCTCTTTGACTCTCCTCCATAGACTTCAATTGATGGCCAAGTAACTGCTTAATCATCAACAATTCTCCCTCCGGTGTTTTCTCCACTTCCTCCTCATCATCCTCACTCTCTTCTCCCTTTTCAACTTCGGACTCACTAATGTACTCTCCATCTCTAAGAATCATGGCTTTCTTGTTAGGGCACTCATATGCATAATGTCCCAAGCCTTGGCACCGAAAACACTTCACATCCTGGCTCTTTTTTTAGGATTGTTCTTGGAATTTTGGAGGAGTTTTTGATGGTATAGGTGTTGCATTAGAGGTGGTAGCCCCTTTACTCTTGTCCTTCCAACTAGAAGAACCATAATTAGTGGAACTCCTTTTGGCCACACCTTTCCTCTTCAATTGTTGCTTTACTCGGATTGTTTTGTGAAGCAAATCCTCCATTTCAACAAATTCCTATAGCTCAACAACATCACGAATATCACTATTTAAACCACTAAGAAGTCTATCCATAGTTACCTCTTCATCCTCTTCTATTTTGGCTTGAATCATGAGCACCTCCATTTCTTTATAGTACTCCTCAACGCCTTTGCTACCTTGGGACAACTTTTGAAGTTTGAATTTTAAGTCCCTAGTATAGCTTGCCGGCACATATCGCTTCCTCGTGATCCTTTTCATCTCAACCCAAGTTTCCACCAAAGGCTCCTCATTTCTAGCTCTCTCCCTTTGCAAGTTGTTCCACCACACAAGAGCATAATCTGAGAATTCTGCGGCTGCTAGTTTCAACTTTTGGGCCTCCTCATAGGAGAAGATATGCTCTATCCTGAGCTCCCACTCCAAATATGTCTCTGGATCACTATTGCCTTTAAAGGGAGGAATGTTGAGCTTGACTCCTTCAATTCGGTTTGGCCTTGGACCGCCACCATTTCCTCCTCTCCTTTCTTCCTCATGATGTTCACGATTCTCTAATCACTCAATTCTTTCATACAACTCCTCGATGTTCTCTCTCAATAGTCTTTGCATTTGAGCATTAAGAGCATCCAACAAGAATCTTTGTGCCCCATCCAATTGATGTTCACCACCACCTAACATATTCAAAATAAAAATAATAATAATAGTTATAAAGAAAATAGAACCTCACCATACTCAAGTGTATCTCTCAAATATGGCTTTTTTTTCAATTTTGTGCACTCATGCCTTTTTCCACTCTAGAATTCTCCTTGAGTTCTAAAGCAATTCAAGAGAAAGTTTACACAAAGTTCAACAACCAATTTGTGACAAGGAAAAGGCTTAGGGTTAGGCTAACAAAGGCTTAGAACAAGGACAAAAATTCCAGCAACTATACAATGGGATTTTTTGAAGGAATTAAACTTCAGAATTTGGTAATTCAAATCTTCTAACAACCAATTATATTACCTTCAAGAATTTTTTAAAGCTATTACAGCATGAACCATTCAGCCCAAATATTTTTTTTAAAATACGTTTCTACCCTTTTTTTTAACAAGAAATTAAAGGCCTAATTTTTTTGCAATGGTTCATCCTCAATAAAAAAAATAGCATGAACAAGGTAATATAAAATGGCAAAGAAGAAATTAGAAGGATGTTACCAAGAAATTTCAACCCAAGCAGTCTTGAAAAACCCTTGAACCAGGTTCTGATACCAAAATGATGTAAACCCATTTGCACAAGGGTTGAGGATGGATCTTCAAAGGTTTTTTTTTTGTACTTGTATGAAAATTCAGAAAATGGACTGGATAAGAAAAGAGAAAGTGGCGAGTTTATGGAGGGCTGAATGGAAGGGATTTGGTTCAAAGTCTGAATGTATTTGGATGAAGAATGATGATTTAGAATGATGAAGAAGGAGAATGAAGAAGGTGGATGGAAGAATCACTCCTCCGGAATCGGTATCACACACAAGGTGGTGTTCCTTGATAAACCAATTTCTTAAATCACTCAAGTAACTAAGGAGATTCACTCTCACACTTTAGAAGGTGAATAAAACTCAATTCAAGGTTTGTTGTCTTCTTCTTTTTTATTAGAAAATGTGCAGCCCATAAATAGGAATGGCATCAAGTTGATTACAAAAGTGAGAAGAAGAAATTATCACCAATAACAATAATTGATGGTGTCATTATACCTAATTAAAACTAGAATTAAGACAAATGATCACCAATAACAACAATTGATGGTGTTATTATACCTAATTTAAACTAGAATTATGACACAAAAACATGTGGAAAAATGCGCAACTATTGGTTAGCCAAGAGACAACCACAAGCCTAGAGTTTCCACCTTATTAAACCTTAATTTCTTCAAATTAAAACAAGCCCATAGGTGGTGCAAGTCCAAAGAGAATTGACAGTCACTTTAACAAAAGTTTGAACCTTTATTTCAACTAACAAAATGCTAATAAAACCACTTAACAAAGGTGGCACCCTCTACTCTTCTTGGAACATGATGCAATTGACAATCTGAAACTTCTCCACTTGTAACTTGGGCCTAAATTCAAATAGCATGGTTAACACTTGTTGAAGAGTTTCCTTGTCCTTCTTAGTTCTAGCCCTTGCCATTAGTCCTCCAAGTCTTTCTAAAGATTCATTGCCCTTAGTCCTTGTCATGTCCTCATCATTCATTTAGAATGCTTTGTACAATGGCCTCATAATTTTATAATTTTTTACATGGCCTCTAATTTTATAAGGCAGTTGCTTGATATGGCAATTGGTTTGACAAGCGGTTCCCGTCACTAGGCCTAATTTGGTTGCATGGTTACATGCAGGGATGTTCAAATTTAGACCTATCCAAATGGAAAGTCAAAAAGTGCTTAAAAGAATTGAAAATCGAACCAAATGGATATTTTTTGGATTTGTTTAGATTGATTTTTGAATAAACCAATTGGTTCAGTTCGGATTACGGTTGACATTTGCAAAATCTAATCAAACCACAAATATGTATTTATATTAAAGTATTTATATTTATTATTTGCACATATATGATTGAATTACAATCCATTCTAAGTGTAATCCATTTTCTTTTTTTACACATATAATACAAATATATAAGATTGAATTATAATTCATTTTAAGTGTAATTTGAGCTTAACTAGTGTGTTTTGACTAGAGCATTAATTTCTAGTTTCTACTTCACATACAAGAAGTCAAAACACATAAATTTTTAAACATATATGAACCTATCAAGTACTGTTGGGCTACAATATCTAAATAAGGTTTTGAACGTTTGGTAATGTTAGTATCAATTTTTTTGTTAGTTAAATTAAATATTTTAAAAATCGTATAAGATCAAAAGTAAGAATATTAAAAACTGCAACAATCGATTCAAACCAAACCGCAAAAGAGTGGTTATTTGGTTTAGATTTGATATCCTATTCAAACCAAACTATATATAATTTTTATGTTTGATTCAAATGACTTTTTAACCAAAAACCGAACTAGCATCATGAATACTCCTAATTGTGTGTGATAAATGTGAGTTATGTTTCAACTTTCAAGGTGCATCCTTTTTTTTAAAGGAAGACGATTAAGATATTTCATCCATAATAAATGGGGAAATAGAATGAGGAACTTGATTGAAAATTTGGTGCCTAACACACAATCTTGACATCTTGGCTAAGTTGTGGGCGACAAGATTAGCTTGCCATTGTACATAACTCATCACTTTAGGAAATTAAGAATAAGTCCTTTACATTTATTTTTCAAAAATTGTAAATCAGAGCTTCAAGTGGAATTATTGTATAATCTGTCCACTATAACTTTTACATCCATCTCGACATCAATTAATATTCTGAAAATTATGATCCTTTATCCACCTAAGAGCATGCAGTAAGCTTCATGCTTTCGCTTCTGCTGGATTCAGATAGCCATTCGTCCAAGTTGTTCTGGCTAACATGAAGTGACCCCGTTCATTCCTTATGCATCCATTCCAAAAATGTTTTGATCGTTAAAAATCGAAGCATCATATTGCACCTCAAATGGCCTGGTGGTGGAGGATGCCAAGCATCAAATCTCTGGTGATGGTGAATAGGTTCAAGTTGCATCCTTTATGTTTTATTGTTGCTGCATTTTTTTATAAAGACCTTGTTGCCTTTATTTATTTACTTTAAGGTTAAATTAATGTTGTGTTTAATTGTTGTTGGAGGTAATTAACATTATTATCAATATCCATGACCAATAATTAATGTTTTTGATAATACAATGCTTGCGCCAATTTTATTTTTTGCTGATGTTTTGAACTAAAAAATCTAATGTATGAGTGTCCGAAGGCTCCTCGTTATGCAAAGATACGGAGAAGGAAGAGTCATTATATGTAGCCTTTTCAGATTCGAACTCATGATCAATATCAAGGCACAAGTTTACTGTTGTGTAAAGGCTCGTTCTATATGATGATTTAAACTAATTTCATGAAAAATGTACTACACTAAGTGTGAAGTCACGTGTCCCATGGTAAATGTCATGACCATATCACATAAATTTGGTTTCTTGTATTAGCTGGTCCACTGTATGGGCTTCATAGAAGCAAGGTACTTCTGCTAATTCATTTGAAAATTTAACTTTTGAAGAGAATTGAATAACAACTAGAGTGTACAAAAGCCTTCAAATAGTAACCATAATTTTTAAGGATAAAACTCAAATGATAAATAATTTTACCTAAAAGGGAACTTGCAATTTGCATTGCAACCCTCTTAATTCTATATTCATTTGAGGGACAATGAGCTTGCATAATATCCTTTAGTTTATGTGGTTAGCTTCTAATTTGAATCAAGCTTCATCCCTAATTAGTATAATAGTCTTGCTGGACCCAATGCTAAACTAATCCAAGTTGCAAGCTTAACCGAAGTTAACACTCAAGTACAACATTTATAATATACATTTTGAGTTATAAATTACACCTCAACATCGAACAAATTGCTATAGAAAGACTGTATTATTGTCCATGAGAAACCTTAGGCCCTGTTCCAAAGAATCTATTCCATCTCAAACTCCTACAAATTAATACAAGTGACGTTGCTGTAGCAAGTAAACATTTATTAGATATTGTAACTTCGGTGGAATCTCTATTAACTTGAGTGTGCCTTTTGCATGTTACCGATCCATTTTCATGTAGTCTCGGCCTCGTCAAAGAACTCAACCAGTGAACGACCTATAACATTACAATTTATCCTAGTCAATATTCATCATAATTCAATCACAATCAATACATCATTCTCCAAATCAGATACATCATCTTCAATTCAAACTTACCAATATCAATCATTATTGAATTTTCATTTAAAGAGTTTTAGTTTAATGTTCTTTGACTATGTTTTCTATTTGTAAAAATGGATATAGAATGACATGATAATATATAAAGTCAATGGTGAGTTCTATGTCAAACCATTTCAAGCTTGGACCACTTGTTGGTCTTCTCAATGCAATTGGTGTCAGAAGCCTGACAATTACATATAGTACTCATAACTATCGTCTCTATTCATGTGTTAATATATAGTAACCAATTGTCTCTATTGATGTGAGTCTAACAAACGGACTTGAATTTGTCAATGTTTTAATGTGGCCTTCATGAAAAGAAAAGAAAAAAATCATTCAAACTTTCGGAGTCAACTGGCAACATTAGATGTGAAGTTACTTGGATCTATGTAATATTTTTATTATATATTTGAACATTTTGAATACTTCACACAATTGGATTTTGTTTAAATAGATTCTTAGTGTAGCAGAGGATAGGTTGGTGGGTATATTGGATTGTTGATATGAATGTTAATAATATTTACAAATTTTTGTTGGGATTTTGTCTAAAGTAAATAATTAAATATTTTGCTCACATCTTTGTGAAACATACAAGCAAAAAATATTATTTTATTTCATCTATAAATTTGTCTAAAATTAAATTAAATAATATTAAATTTGTTAGTAATTTATACATTTCATGTCAAATAATGTTAATTTGAATTAAAGTCCGTTTGAAACATCTAACAATTTCGTTTAAAATGTGTCTGAAACATATAACAAATAATGTTGATTCTGTCCAAAATTAGTTTAAGGGAAAAACATCTTCTAGTTCCTGAAAATATATAGTATTGTCACATTAATAAGAAAATAAAAAAATCTCAAAATGTAATCTATCAATCACTTTAGTTTAAAATTTAAAAAAGTGTATAACTTTTTCTTTAGAAATAAAAAAATAATTTAATGGTTATACATTGACCGTATAAAATAGTTTTATATCGTCATTCAATCACAAATCGTCGGTAATATGATTTTTAAAGTAATTATTATAAAAATCAACAATCTTATCATATATAATGGATGATTAGATACGACATAAATTTTTTTATATTATTAGTGTATAATTATTTTTCTCATTAAAAAAAATTCAAAAGTGTGCATAACTTAAAGTGATAATATTAATATATATTTATAGACTAAAGTCACAGTAAGTAACTGAGTATGGAGACTTATTTGACATTTTAAGTTTTGAACTTTAATTTTAAGAACTGACGTAAAATTTAGGGACCATGGACAGTTCTTTTCTTCTCTAAAAACTCAAATTGAGTTTTTAAAATTATACCCGACAGCAAGTTGGTCGATAAAAAATTTTAAACAATTTTGTTCCTTATTTAAAATGAACACTAATTCAATCCCCATGTGTACTTTTAATTCTCTGTAATTTTGAACATTAATTTAATCCCACGTATCTTTGAATGTGTAGTTTATATATTTACTCATTTTTTAAAATACCTGGTTTGGAAATTAATGAGGACTTGCAAGTTACAACCCTGATATAATTCTGCGTGCACATGCTTTTTTTTTTTTAATTTTTCAGCGAGAAATAGTAAAAGCAAGCTTCTTCACAGCTAGCAGCAGAATTATATTCTTTTCTAGATATAGAAAACCATTTATGACCAATAATAATAGTCCCTAACTTCAGATAAGAGTGATGACAATTTCTTTCCCCATAATCAGGTTTATACATAGTTACTAATCATTCTGTACCACAGTTTTATTAAACTTCCCAAAGTAAAATCAAAATGGGCACCAGTGATGAATTACATATATAATCATTTACAACATTGATCAGACAAAATCTAAAGCTTGATCCATCCACTTTCAGTATACACCGCAAATGAGGTTATTTCCAGCTCCAACACTAACTATTTGGAGACCAATAAATATCCGCCACAACCTGCAAATGAAAAATTCCTTGTGACAAAAAGGTTTTAGTTGGATCCTCCTCTTATCCAGCGACCAGATCCTGGTTTTCCCAAACTAGAATAGTAATCACCCACATTTGCCACAAATAGTGGATCTCTATCTTCTACTTTGCACTCTTTACTGCCACCATCTGTCATAATATCTAGCTCTGTCTTCTCCAACTCTCTTGTCAAATCGTCCATTGTCTTCTTCAAATTAGCTTTGCTCATTTGGCCTGCTTCCTCAGTAGAGAGACCAACCATTGTAATTTTCGGAAGAAAGGGTGCTGGTTTCATTTCTTCCTTATTTACACCTTTTCTAGATGAGCCTACTTTTTTGCGACACTGTTTCGGCCATAGGTGATGAAACCAATTACCAAATGGTAGACTTAGTCTTGGACTAGATTGTTTGATTGCTTCGGTATTACCATCCAAACTGCACTTAGAAGAGTCTATGCATTCAGCATTTTTCCTATCATCTTCCACTTTAGAGTTCTCAAGGGAGCTGCTTGACTCTGTAGCTCTCAGTAGAGAAGCTTCACTTCTGCAGGATTTCAAACACAATGTTAGAAAATACAAATAATTGAATTTCTATAAACAATACACACAACTCAAGACATCCAACTTTAAAAGTGCTCTGCAACTCAAGACATCCAGTTTCAGAAGAAGAAAGGATCTGCAACTTAGGATAATTGATTACCCAGCTTCTGGAAATAAAGAGAAGCTCCTGGAAATAAAGAGAAACTCTCTGTGTGATTCTATAATCGATTACCACACATGATAATTGATTATCCAGACAACACATAAGGAACAAAATTCTCAGACTGAAACGAATTAATCGATTACCCTTTTGATAATCAATTAGCCAGTTTCTAGAAATGCAGATCAAAGGAAATTTCAATGAATTAATCGATTACTTGATTTTATAATTGATTAGATCTGTTTTACCTGTTAAAATTTAGAAACACCACTATGTATTTTCTTTGAGAGACTCTTGATATGTTTAGTCTTGAAGTAAAACATTTTAAGAGTCTTCTAAAAAAATAACACTACAATTAGTCTGAAGATTGAAGTTGATTAAAGAATCATTCATTCTACCATCATGATTGATCATCTTGCAAAGAAATATTGAAGATTAAAGATCTACACGTTTCAGGTGTATTCAATTATCTTTCATTCTTTTAGATTGTGGTTATTGGTTAGGGTTACCAAAGATGTTAGAGAATTGCTAGAGTTTCAATTATGAGTCATTTGATTTCTATTAGAGAATTGTGTAAGCATAATGTTTGTACTTGTGTTCTCTATATAGTGGAAGTTCTAAGAGGACTTAGAACAATTGGATGTAGGCTCGGATTGGACTGAACCAGTATAAACTCTTGTGTGATTCTCTTATTCTCTAAAACTCTGAGTCATGTATTCATCTTGGTAGTGAAATTAATCTCAAGGGCCATCATAATAGATTCTATTTTTACACGTTTTAATCACTGAAGTTTCTATTTTTTAAAGATCTTTTGAAGAAACTTTGATTGATTTAAAAGGGTGTTTTTAATTTGTGTTAAGAACGAATTGGTAAAAATTTTGAAAGAACCTATTCAACCTCCCCTTCTAGATTCTAGCCTGATCCAACAGGTAGTGGGGGCCATTTGAGTAAAAATGCTCATTTTATGCCTCTCAGCTCAATTGAATATATTCAGACAAGGAGGCAGAGCTGCACTATGTTGCAAATGGGGTACTTCGATTGCATGGGTTTCCTTGCTCAATAGTTTCAGATAGGGTGCATCTTTATTAGTCAATTTGGGCAGTTCATGCTCTGGCTACTATAAGTGGAGTTATGTTCATCATATGATCCACAAACATAGGTATTTTGCAAGCTCTTGTGTGGGGTTGAATATTGTGTAGACTATTTCTGATTATAGGCTGATTACTTTCTGATTATAGGCTGATTACTTTCTGATTATAAGCTGATTCTGTTTTTGATATTCTTTCATTACTTCCTTAGAGGTTAGACATTATTACTGTAATTACTGCAATCCCTTACATTTAGGGATCCTTGTTTCCTGTTTTTCCCATGATCTCTTGTGCATTTAGTCAACCAATAAAGATTGTCTAGGTTGGTTGGGTATCCCATGTAACACCCAAGCTCATTTGATGGCCAACGTCTGGCTGTTTCAGGTCATTCAGAGTGCCTTTCTAGATTTTAGCTTGAGGACAGGGTGACACTAGAAGGAGTGCATTCATTTGATGGCCAGTTCCTTGGTACATAGAAGAGAAAGTTAGAAAAAAAATGAGCTTGAGAGTTGTGCCATGTGAGGTTATACAATTCATATAGAGGAATATGGATTTTGCAATAGGTGATAAGGAGGCAAATGTAATAAGATGTACAAATGGCAGCAGGGAATTAGAGCAGGCAATTAACAATGGCGACAACAGACAGAAACATGAACGAGGGAGATAACAATAGTCGGAGACTCGAAGGGCATAACAGAATCATTTGGGCAGCTTAGGCCAGGGTTAGAAAGTAGAATATGTGATTGGCAGCTCTGATCATCTAACCTTTTCTAGCAATGTTCCTTTTCTCAAGTGTGGTTCCTGATTTAACAAATTTTTTCCTTGTAATAAGAGCTTGACTCTGAATTTGCTATCCATCTTCTTGTATTAATACTATTGTCGGGAAATGCAAACATGTTCAGTTTGAGTAGTTAAAGTGGGAGGAAATACGTAAATAAATACTCATTTGAAATGAGAAAATAAAGACATCAAAGTACTTTTAGAACTATAAGACTTCAACAAAGTGAGCTAAGACCAAGAGTGTATCAAATATAAGTGGATCTTAAAGCTTCAAAGATACAGACTAATTCCAGAGAAGAGAATGGGGACATGACTGATGACAGACTTTCCATTTTCACTCCCCTTTAATCCTGTCCATTCTGCATTTCTAAAGTTATAACTTACAAGAAAGGCTTCTTTCAAGCAGTGACAGAAGAGTCATGCTTTGTGGATGACACAAAAATCTATTTGGATGAGGAGCCTAACAAACCAATAATACAAGTTTAACAAAATCTGAATCAAATTTATACATTTTTACAGGTGCAATGATGAAGTGAATTCAAGTTATTGAGAGAAAAAAGAGAAACATCAGATGAAAACCAAGTGTCAATGCATAGCACAAACAACTGAATATATATTAACCTTAATAATGGATACACAGCTCCTAATTCCCTATTTAACCAATGTACAACAAACCCGGACACTAAACTATGCTTGATTAATTACATATCCAACCAAAGTTATCTGAATTAACAAATATTCTTATTTTTCTTTGGCAAGAATTGCTAATATTTTTTTTTAACCAGGAAACCACTGAACTAAGGACAGGGGTGAAAATGCCACAAGTTGAAATTTTCAGTTTCAAAGGCCTGAAAACAACATAAAATATACCTTCTCTCAAATGAGTCAACCATATATGGAAATATTGGTTGAATGCCTGTTGCTTTCCGCAACCACCTATTACCCAGAAATACTTTATCAACAGTATACTGAAACTGGAGCTCTGCAGCTTTTGATATAACACTTAGTGGTATACTAGGATGGCCCATTTCATCTAGCAATTCCTGAACCTATCAGGAAAAATCAACAATAAATTATCCAAATTTTTTTAGAGAAATAGGACTAGAGAATAGAGATTAATGTTATGTATACCTCTAATTCTGTAGTCCATCCCTTTTAACACAAATATAATCATGAAAACATACAGCACAACTTTTTTTTATTTTCAGGAACAAGTTATATGAGGTATCTCAGGCCAAGCTTTTTATCAAATATACAAAGATCATATTGGGTGCCTTTAATTCTTGAGTTTGAGACCATCCTGAAATAGCATTTTGATGTTGACAAGCCTTCTATATTATATTTCAAGTATTTTAAATAAACTCCAAATTAGACATAAATGATTCATATCCAAAACTTCAACATGAGATTCTTTTGCACTACTACTAGAAAAAGAAAACTTTCTTTCCAAATCAATCTACCTCAGGAGGCTCCCCTAAACTATCACCCATTTCCTCAATCACTTCTGCAGCCAAGTTGTCATCAACCACATCCCGCCGCCGGTGCATGTGCCGAGTTTGGATTAAGGTATGGAAATGCTGATCAACAGCTTCTTCAAGAATATTATCAAGCATGTTTTTATCAAAAAAGTAGGGAGTATACCTGATTGAACAAAAAGCAATAATGTAAGCATAATATATTCAGTTCCATGCTTTGGAAGAAAACATTTTTACTACTACTGAGGATGAAAAACCAACCAAAAATATCCCAAAAGAAATTATATTAAAAGTTAAAACTGTCCATAAAATGGTAAAAGAAACAAGATTAGAGAGATTCTTGTTGAATTACTAGTCTAAGGAAAAAGAGAGATATCCATCCATTGAAATCCAAAATAATTATTAGACTGATATCAAATTTCAAATCAACAAAATATAAAAATGTTCTGAGAAAAAATTATAATTCACATAAAACAAGGAAGATGAGAAACACACCATTTAATACCATCTGTAGTTGCTATAGCTATATCTAAGTTCTGGGCACTAAACACAGGCACCCCATCAACCTTTTTCTTCTCACCGTGCTCTGATATTGTCTTCAGCAGTTTATTCGCTGCCTTGACCTGGTGGGGATGTATTTATTATAAATACAGATGGCAGTCAAATAAAACTCGAAGATATGCAACAATGAAACACTAATAATACCTGCTTCTCATTTGGAACAAACTGGAACAAGTGAGGTTTTTCCTGCATGGGGTGTAATGCACAATTTATAAATAAATTAAGCAAGAGATATAAAAGTAAGAAAGAATATTAGCATATCAAATTCCACAATTGGGGACATCCATCTGCATGCATTACTTTATCTAAACAACCAAATCATATATCAAAGCACACAGAACCTTCAATGAGCATACTTAAATCAGCACGACTACATTTAAATTAGCAATTGAAAATGTCAGTGGTACCTTGAAATGTTCATATGCTAGGTCAAGACGACAGGCACCCACCACACCGCTTGGAATATTCAGCTTCTTGACATATGAAACTAATACCATTAAAAATGTCATTAATAGGTGAAAGAAAAAGAAATTATTGATCAGATATTAACAATAGCCAAATGAATGATGATAATAGAATAAATTCATGGACAAGCAGGGAGCTAACACAGATAAATTGGAATATGAATAAAAGTACAAAACATATACTTTTTTTTTTGCTTCGTAACAAAAGTACAAAACATACTGTGTTCAAGTGAATATTTTAATCAGCGGGGAAATATTTATGTACATATCACAATCAGACTCAGTAGGCCAGTTAATTTGTATTGCAGGTGGCTATTTTTTTGACATAATCCTTTTGGGATTCTTGGGGCATATACTCTGGGTTTATTTGTCCTTCCACTTTGGAACAGTTTTTGTTGGTTTGTTACAAGTATGGTAAAAATCAGGAAGATAAAATTTTATGGCAAGTATGTATTATATGAGACATTTTGATGCACTTGATTGGACCAAATGCTAACATCTTTGAACACTTGCTATTGTTTTTGGCTTTTATTTGGTGTGAAGCACATGACAGCTGTAATTTTAGTTGCTGTTTTCTGGATAAGCTGAGATTGGGCAGCCTTGTTGCATTCTTGAGATTATTTTTTTCCTTATCCTTGTCATATCTAATTTTCTTGTAGAGGATATTTATATCTTAATCTCCCCTACCTTTAGGTTCCGCATTTCACTCGTGAAATGTCTTTTTCTATTTAAAATACTAATGAGCATTCAAAGGCCAGCAAAATTAGTTAACCTTAGTATGAGTTAAAGGACACAACGATATTTAGATGCCATCACAAACATACATTTCACCATGTCTTAAAGAAAAGACTACACAGGAATATTGATCAAATTCAAAGTAACCTTGAAGCAAATGATAAGACACAAATGGATTGGCAAAGCTAAAACTTAAAAGCATGTATAAGGACAAGAGAAAAGCGGAATATTTATGTAGCTAACCTGCATCTCCTAGATCAATAAAAAAGCGAAATACAGGGCCATTCCTCTCACTCTTGGTGATTGCTGCAAATACTTTTTTCAACCACTCAGGGGTTCTGCAGGTGATAGATAATAGGTGAAAATTCACATTTTTAGAAAAATAAGGCTGTTAACAGCTTAATCCATATGAGTAACAATTTCAATCAAGTATCTTTATCTTAGCTGTAAATTCCTTTCAATGTTCACCTATCTATAATCAGAATCCACCAAGCTTCTTCGAAGCCTGATCAAGATGTCCCATGTTTGGTACACTGGTAAGAGATTACCTCACAGGCATCTCACATAAACTCTTCACATCTCACTCGGATACTAAGATTACTAAGCAACCAAACTCAACCATTAAATATGGTTGTACATTTGGCTAAATAACTTAATTAAACTCTTATACAAGTTCTTCTCATATAAATACTAATTCACATAAGTTGAATGTTTTTTTTAGTTGATCCAAAGAGCTTATTGAATTAAGCTTATGCACATATCATAGTTTAATTTTCTCAAACACTTATAAAAATACTTATATCACAAGTTAAACTCAAATAAGCTGTAAATAAATTGTTTCAAATACATATAAAAATAGAAGCAAGTTTAGGAAAGCATATAGACTGTTTCGATATCAGAAAAAAGTTTTCTAATTTCATTTTTTGCTTTCACCTTTTAATTATAAAAATGCCACTTTTTTCACTTTATTTTCTGTTTTCAGGTGTTTTATTTTCCTCGTATAGAGTAATTATATTCATGCATTCACTATCTATTCCATCTCATTTTTAGCTCAGTTTCTTCTTTTTTCTCATCACACATCACTTATTCTCTCTATCTATTTTTCCGCTTCCCACCGATCAAATCCATCACAAAATGGGGTGAACTTTTATATTTCTCCTGTTGTATTTAAAAAATAGAAAACAGAACAAAAGATGTCGTTGTTGTAACCAAAAATGAAAACAGAAAACGAAATAAAAATCCCTCTTTCAGGAAACAAAAATCTCTTACTTTTCATCTCAAACCAATTCAAAAGAAGCAACACAAAAAGAGATTAAAATTCTAATCCGTTAGAAGAGTGAGGAACCTTTTCGAAATGAAGGGAATGTCGAAGTGCGTCGAAACGGCCATGAGGCCCGTACCGGAGAGGTCGCACATGCTGAACACCTGCCCCACGAACACAGGCCCGCCGCCGCCCTTCCCATTGGCGCCGAGCCGCGCTATGCGGACCGATTTCGCGGCAGGGCGAGCGGGCTCGGCAGTGGCAGAGTCAACGGCGGTGGAGGAGGAGAGCGGCGGCGCGAAGAAGAGAGGGAGGGAGAAGGAGGAGGGCGGGTGAGGGAGTGCTAGAGAGGGAGGGTTTGGGGGGTTGAAGAGAGAGGCGAAGTTGGAGGCGGTGGATTGGAGGAAGGTGGAGATGTGGTTGTGGCGGCGACGACGGTGAGGCTCGGATGGCAGAGCCATCCAGTGGGCATCGACGGATGAAGGTTTGGGGGTTTGAGGTGAGCGAGTGACGGAGGGAGAGTTGGGAGTTCCTGAGTTATTCAAAGGATGGAGACCTCACGCTAACACTTTTTTTTTTTTTTACTATCTTATTTATTTATTTCATTTATTTTTGGTGTTTTGAACCGGTAACAATTTATTTATTTCATTCAACAAACAAAATAGTTATTTATAAAATTAATCTTATATTATTATTAATTTATTTACAAATTTTATTGTTCATCATTAATGTTATAAAAAATAAAAATAAAAAATAATTAATGTTATATTAAAAAATTAAGATAATTATTATTTTTTAACAAATTTTTCTCTTATACAACAATTATAATTATTATAACTATATGAAAATGATAATAAGATAGATAAAATAATTCTTATACTTTAAATCATCATATTTTGTTTCCTATAATTACAAAAAAAAAAAACAATAACTCGTTTAGTTCTTGTTGTAGAGTAAGGGAAAAGTCATTACAACTATAAGGGTCAGCAGGATAATTGAACCTTTTTTATTCTAGGTATATAGAAAAGCTTATATACAAACGACTTTGGAATGGATAAATAACCTATTTAATCCTTATATTTTATATTAAGTGATAATTTAGTTTTTATATTTTTAAAAATAATCAATTTAGTTTGAAAATATAAATATTAAGGTAATTTAATTCTATCGTTAAGATATGTTATTTCCATAAAAATATAAAACATTAAATGCATATGACATTAAAATGCATATGTGACTTGCGGTTGTTGATATGTGTGTAGGAAATGTTATACGTCAGTGCATAATATTTTGGATTAAAATATTAATAATTTTATTTTATTACTATTGATTTTGAAATTTACTTAATTAACATTTATTTTGAGAAGAAGCTTTCTTTCATTTGGTTCTACTATGTTCTTATGTGACTAGAAAATGATTCCAACAAATATAACTACATGATATAATGTCCACGATAATTATGTAATAAAGGTGTCGTGCTTAAATTGCAAATTATGTTCAAGAGAGTTTATTATATTAAAACTTGCAAACACCAGTTTTCTTTCAGCGTTTACAATGTAATATTTTTTTTTCAAGTACTGCACTATTACACTATTTTAATGTTCAATACAAAGACACGGACACTTTTTGAACATGCCACTATTTTGTTTTAATGTTATACAAATTTAATCATGTAATTTTAGCTATTTTTTATCAATTTATATAAAATCTAATTCATAAAAAAATTGTTATGTTTCTAATTTTAAAATTTTTATGAATAAAAAATATTTCTCAAAATAACAGTATAAATAAGTTTCTTAATTTTTATAATTTAATTATTTTATAAATAAGATACTAATAATAAATTATTGATGAAATGTAAAGGTGTAAGATTATTAGTGGAGTCCATTTAATTAATTTTTAGAGGTGTTGCGTTGGAAAGGTTGAGTGTTTGTTACTTGAGTTGCTTAAACTTACATTGAAAAAGGTAAATACGAGTGATGGGGTAGGTTTTTTTTTTTTTCTAGCAGTACACCTTCTCTCTCTCTCTTTTTTTTTTTTCAAAATATACCTACATGAAAAAATAATTTCTAAACTAAACCTAGTGGGGAGAGAGGTCGGGATTGAGAAATCTAACTTCTCTTTGGTTTCGTTTTTTATTCTAATTTTTTAAAAAAAAATTATTAAAATTTTAAAGTTAAAAAGTCAGGGTTGGAGAACTCGACTTCTCTTTGGTTTCGTTTTTTTATAAAAAAATTTAAATTAATTCACTTTTTTTAAATATTATTTTTGCATTAAAAAATAATTAAAATTTTAATATTATTATTATATCAAATATAATTTTTTTGTTTATATTATTTGATGTTATTAAAAAAATGATAATATTTTTTGTTTAACAATTTATTTATACTAGAATACTTAATATTTGTAGGTAGGTTGACACAATTTGTTTTGTTATGGCCTTGTAGCACACCGCTTCCATGATCTCCTTTATTCTTGCCACATTAATTCAAGTGACATTAAAAGTAAAATCAAAGGAGTTGTCGTAGACACAATATGTTCTATAAAGTAAATAGCAATTACATGATCGAAGAATTTCTTGGGAATCCTGCAAGAGCTACTCGTTCTTTTTTTCCCTGACAGATGGCCAAACTTCATCTGAGTTTGAATCCTACTGAGAGGTCTATTAGAGATCAGAAATTGTTGAAGAAAGAACAAAAGAAACATCTTGTTCTTTCCAGGCGATCAGAAAATAAAGAAATAATGAATTTATTCAAGATAATTGTGTACTTACAAAATACCGTCTCAATTCATCTTATTTCATCATATCCAAGATGTGATATGGTTCCAAAGGGCAGATTGCAACCATTATGTGAGAGCACAGTGAGTGTTTAACTTGATATTCATCACAATCACAATTTTGGAATTGTAACATGACCCTATTCCTTCCCGGTGGTCTGGGTGTTTAAAGTGGGACTTAGGTCTCTGTTACAATAAATGTGTAGTTGTGTCTGTCAAATTCGTTAACAACGTGCATATTTCTTGTTGACCACTATTCATTGTCTCAGAGACGACTTCGCAAGTCGGAGTTGATCATTACTTGAGTTTGTCAACCTCTAATAGCAAAATGTTTTGCGGAAGTATGTCTCCTCAACCAATGATGACACCGACAAATACTTGTACTTTTGAACATGGAATTGACCAACTCAGAGAAATTTTTAGTTATATGTTCCTAATGTTTCCCCTCATCAGTATTGTATCCCATATTTTACATTTTTTGGATAACTAATCAAGTCATTCAGCTGCACTTGGTTTATTCACATGGATATCCCCACGATGCTGCCCATGCATCTTCTCTGTGTATGCATATCCTGTAAATATTCAATCAATTTAATGAAATTTGAATTAAAATATAGTTTAACAAAAAAAAATATTAAAATTCTCAGCCGAATGCATGAGTAGTTTCTTCAAATGTTTACAGTTTGGGTTACCGCTTATGCAACATGGCACTGGCAGAATGTGTCCTAAACCCATAAAGTTACTTGGGTTGTTGTAGACACTTATCATCTAGGGGTGCCTATCTAAAATGAGATAAATGTTACTTTGCATGCCTTCTCAAATTCTTTAAAAAAAACCACACGCTGAACATTCTATAATGGCGTAGGCAATCGAGAAGATATGATTAGTGTGTTGTAGCTATCAATAATGTGTCATTATACTTTCAATAAAGTCATGTACCATCTACTTATACTATGAGTTTGTAATATGCAAACCTATTAATGCATAGCCTGAATGATCAGAACACACTTTTAAGCATTTTTCGGAAGTACCATTTCTCTATGTGGGACTGGTCCGTCTTGGTCATTGAAGTATCAAATGTTGTGATAATGGGATCAAAACACACGTTTAAGCATTTTTTTGCCAAGTATCATTTCTCCATGTGGGACTGGTCATCGTCTTGGTCATTGAAATATCAAATGTTGTGATAATGAGATCAACTATGTTTAATTATCCATCTAATGTAGTTTTCAAAATTATGTTAAAGTGGTCAATGCCATGTTATGTTATGTTTGAGTGATCATGTTATACAATTTATAAAATTTATGTCCAATACATTAAAAATATCTATCACAAATTTATTTCATAGTTTTCATGTCAAAGAATCCAAAAAAATATGCATGATGTAACAATTTCATTAAGAAGGACCTCAAATTAAGAGTAAAAAATAAAAAATAAAAAAAACTATGTTTTTGACACTTAAAAAAATGTTTAAATGACCATGTTATGTAATTTATAAAACTTATCTCCAATACATTAAAAATATCCATGTAAATTGTATTTCATAGTTTTCGTGTCAAAAAATCCAAAAAAATGTATCATGTAACAGTTTCATCAAGAAGAACCTCAAATTAAGAGTAAAAGTATAAAAAAAAAAACCTATATTTTCGACCCTTAAAAAACAATGTTTAAGTGACCATGTTATGTAATTTATAAAATTTATGTCCACTTTAAAAATATTTGTGTCAAATTTATTTCATAGTTTTCACATCAAAGAATAAAAAAATATATTGTATAACAATTTCATTAAGAAGGATATCAAATTAAGAGTAAAAAGTCGGGGGAAAAAAATATGTTTTTGACCCTTAAAACAATGTTTAAGTGGTTATTTTATGCAATTTATAAAATTTATCTCCAATACATTAAAAATATTCATGACAAATTTATTTCATAGTTTTCACGTCAAAGAATCCAAAAAAAATATATCGTGTAACAATTTCATCCAGAAGGACCTCAAATTAAGAGTAAAAAATATAAAAAAAAAACTATGTTTTTAACCTTTAAAACAATGTTTAAGTGACCATGTTATGCAATTTATAAAATTTATCTCTAATACATTAAAAATATTCATGGCAAATTTATTTCATAGCTTTTCATGTTAAAGAATCCAAAAAAATATATCGTGTAACAGTTTCATCAAGAAGGACCTCAAATTAATAGTAAAAAAAACTATGTTTTTGACCCTTACAACAATGTTTAAGTGGTCATGTTATGCAATTTATAAAATTTATCTACAATGCATTAAAAATATTCGTGTCAAATTTATTTCATAGATTTCCCGATTCAACTTGTTTTTTTATTACTACTCAACGCACTGACCTTTATCGCATCTTGAGGCCATGTGCTGGACAGACTCAAATGTTATTTACCAGTGCATGTGACTAAACAGTGAACACTTGCTTGCAACCAACAAATTCTATAAATATCACTATCAGTTGAAGATATTCGTAGAACTTTCAAATATTCATCTCAACCCTTACCATAAGGTGTCACCTCACTGTATATGTTTGTGTTTACTACAACGACCAAATTTGCAACACTAATGAGGACATCACTTTTGTAACAACCGTAACTTTCCGTAACTTTTAATAAGTAATTAAGAAATTAATAAATTAATAAATAAATAAATAAGTAAAAAAATTATTAGGTCATAAATTTCCACTATATAAGCCAAATGTTAACCTAGAGCAGCTTTTTAGAAAATACATTTTGTTCCTTTCTTCTTTTCTGACGCACAAGAACCTTAACAGAGCAACCAGAGGAGGAGCTCTAGAGAGCACCAGAGACGCCACCATTGCTAACAGAGAACATTTAAGCGACTACATCGAGGTAAGGGATGAGTTATTCACGCTTGGGGATTAGAATGAGCATGTGTAGGGATCCCTAGAGGATCAATTTTTGGGTTATTTTGGGGTGTTTATGAATTTAATTATGTTTTCGTGTTTAATCGCGGATTGAGTGTGTTTGATGAACCAATTGGTGTTCTGTTGCGAGTTTGTTGTAGAATTGATGTGTTTCTGTGTTAGGTGTGTACCTTAGGAATTAGAATTCTTTATAATTAGCATAAAAATTGTGTGGTGGCGATTTTGTTTATACCAGATATGTTGGTCTTTCAATCATGTTTTTTTTTTCACACCGCAATGTATAAGTGTACATATATATTGATAGTGTTTTTTTTTACAAACTTTATATTTTATTTCACGTGGGTGATTTCTCGTTATGAAATCCATAGGTGTAGGGATTGTTGGATAATTGAATTAGCTAAAATCATTTAAAGAAATTAACTAAAGTTGTATTCACATTGTAATTAGGCATTTTCTTGATGTTGGTAACTTAGTTGAAATATATTTAGAATATAGATATACATGTTGTTCATAGAAATCAATATGAGTATATATTTTATTGTTATATATAATTTGTATTTACTTAATGATATATTTGATATTATTGTGATTATTTTATATTAATATATATTTAATACTTTTTATATGATATATATATATATATATTGAATATAATATACTTATATATATATTTTACATGTATTTTATAGTTATTTGTTTATAAGCCTTGAAGTTAAATATTGTATGTTATTATTATTATGATACATTGTTATTTAATTGTTGAGTATATTTTGTAATTAGTTAAAGTGTGAAATGTTAAACTGTAGACATGAAATATGGTTGTGAATGAGTGTGTGATTGATATTTGTAGTGATATTAATTGTCATGTGAGTTATGAGTTATACAGTAACCCGACCAGTGTTTACCTTGAGAGAACTTTTATGCGCAGTGTTAAAGGAAATTGTAGGATTTCTAGTTAGGATCCTGAAGGGTTAAACTATAGCGCAATTTGTTAAAAATGTTTGAAATATAAGAGTGAGGTCGTAGGTATTATATAACTCATAAACAGTGTCTGCGTGCAAAAAAAAAAAAAAAAATTTAGGGGTTGGACCTGAATCAGGAAGGTGAGGCCCAAACGGATTCTTCGGAGTCTAGGCCTTGGGGGTAAAGATACTCGGTTTGAGTGCTCCTTTAAGTCCATGTTGATCCCATGTGGTTGGGGCATTCTCTCAAAACAGAGTAACCCTGACTGGTTACCTTATGATGTTACTTAGTGAGAGTGACCGAGTATACCCATTGTGTGGTGTGCTTTGTCATGTACTCCTAAGCGCCCCAGTATTGTTTTTCACTGACATGGTACCACATTGCATATAGGCTTGAGTCTTAGTATAATTGTTGCATAACGCTTGTGTTTGAATTTCATTGAGTTAACAATTGTGGTTGATGTTATTTTATGGAGTGTATAAACTTGAATGGGTGTGAATAATGTGTGCGATTTTGTGCAATAATGTTATTTATGTAAATTAAGCTTTAAGTATTATATGTTTCACATGCTCTAATGATTTATTATATACGAATGTGATAACTCACTCCTGGTGTGTGTTTGTGTTTGGGCTGATTGCCACTTTGTTTCAGGTGAGCCTTCATATGATGAGTCACATGCTAGAGATGGAGAGACTTAGTCTGTGATAGGGATATACTCTGATAAGTGTGACATTGGGGCATAGGATTTTACTTCGCATATTATGATTTTCACATGTTATGATTTACTGAATGATATAATTGCGTTATACTTTTCTACTTTAGTTTCTTTTTATTATTTATTTAGAGTGGACGACCTTGTTTTGAGCTGGGATAATCTTACCTTTTATTAAAAAAAAATTCTATTATATTTTCACTAAGTGGATGTGAACATTTATCCTTTTGAATTGATTTAAATTAAATGTGTTTAAAAAGAAAAATTATTAATTAATTTTGTATGTTTTTTTTTCATTCTTTTATTATTATGTGTTTATAATCTTTTAAATAAATTTTGTATAATTTATTTAATTAGTTAGTTATAATTCTAAGGGTAGAGAGTGTCACAACTTTCATTAATAGCAACACAAAAACTTTTATGGTCAACAAGACCATAATCCTTACTTACACAATTACTTGAACTTGTTCACCAAAAAATAAACATTGAACCACACCAACATATCCAACATCTCCACTTTTGATGCCTTATACTTGAGCCAAGACAACCATATATGTACATATGTTTTATTCTGGGAGATGATCCTAATGTTCGACAAATGTTCAAATTTTTTTGCAACAACCTGACACTACCATTTGTGGAGTTATTTTCCATAATTTGTGACAACAATAACCCACCAAACAACCAACATAACTCAACTTCCAGTGTTGAGGACCTATTAGATGAATACGAGAGTTGTTGGGTCAAAAACCATGGTAGTGATAGTGGCTCCTCTTCCGAGCCAAAAGGATGTAACATGTCTCCTTCTCACAAACCAATATTTAAACGAAGTTGGTAATCTAAGGATGATATGTTTGTTAGTTCTTTCTGCTTTGAGGTTTTCCCGTGGTGTCCTATGTCAATGTTCAGTGCTTTAACATTATGTCATTGTGAGTTTGCATTGCCTACTTCATTCCATTGTTGTTGTTTGTAATACTTACTTTAGGTAATGAAATAAATTATTTGTTTCAATTTATGTTAACAATTTGGTCCAAAAAACTCATTAAAACGCAGACACTTGGTTTTTATAAGTCTATGTGAATTAAGGTCTCTATTATTTACAAAAAACTAACATTGAATTCACAACTCAATTTAAATTTAAGCCCGAAAGTAATAATGGACATCTGGTGCACCAGGTAATAGGATAAAATCATAGTTGAAATTAACAACAATTTGCAATTTACCCACATCTCTGAAAAAACAATAGATGTTTTACCAACAAAATTGACATTGAATTGACAACTCACAATTTAATTCAAGTCTGACAGTAACAATGGACGTCTGTGCACTAGGTAGTAGGGTAAAATCACAGTCGAAATTGACAACACCTTGTAATTTACTCATGTCTTTGAAAAACAATAGATGTTTCACCAACAAAACTGACATTGAATTGACAACTCACAATTTAAATTCAAGTTTGAAAGTAATAATAGACATCTGGTGCATTGGGTATCAAGGTAAAATCATAGTCGAAAAATTGACATTACTATACACTATATCGATAAAGGTGAAATTAGAACAATGACATGTATCAATACACATCAATGGGGCAAATATTTAAAAAATTATAAATAACACCAAACACTTTCAATACAACCACACACTTCCACACAACATACTTTCACAAACCAAATTCAATCTCAATACTACGACATTCTTGGGAGAAACAATCACTCAGACCATTTCTAACTCGAGATTAACATTCCTTTTTTCAAATGGATCAATCATTTACAACCAAACTCGTGCTTATTTTTAATGTCATACTCCAATACTAATGTGAGTTCCTAATGAGTATTCTTTAGAGACAATCAAGAGTAGAATGCACAACACCCTTTGGCTAAACAATGATCAATTTGTGGATGAAATCTACTATCGCCATCCATAGATGCAGGGGAGCAATCTTTTTTTCATTCTCTGCAGTTGAAAAATGATGATGATGTTTGCATAATGTTAATGTGCAATGAGCAATACCCAAAAAAATTCTGAAATTTCATTTTTTATGATATTTTCAAATCAATTATTTTTTATATATCGAAATGGACGATTCCATCGTTTATAATTGAAAAGAATGTTTACGAGAGGTTTTTTAACAAACCCTAATTTATATTTCTCCTCGTCAATTTTGCATAAATTATTCTCTTTTTTCGAAAAAAGAGAAGGAAAACCCTCTTTATTGTTGGATCTTTTTTGTTTTTTGTTTAGTTTGTACTTTTTGCAAATTTTTTTCGACATCTATTTTTTTTTCCTTTTTCGGCCCTAAAGAATTATTATGTAGCATCAACAAAACACCCGATGATATACTCAATTTACTTCGATCCACCATCACTCCTTTACTGGAACAAACCTTGAAATTTCTTCGGGATGTAGCATCGAAACACTCAAGGATGTCATCAAATAAGGTGCGCAAATAGGGATTCCCCTTATAAAATTCACGAATCACAACTGGTTAGACCAACAGTCAGGCCATACAAAATATTTTAAAAAAAGTAATCGAATTTCAAGTAATAGAGTTGAAAAATAATGAAATCATGTTAAAGGTGTTAGCAAAATTTAACTACCGAAAACGTTTTTGTCACATAAATTTTTTAGTTATTTTTAACAAACCAATAATCCAACTATTGGAAGAAGACATGTCCACTGCACAACATCTTTCAAAATATGATTGGTTTCATCATTTTCACGTTTTAATTGTTATTATTAGTACATTCTGTTATTTTTATTTTATTATGTTCAGTTTATTATGTTTGTATATCTAATTGTTAGTATTCTCTGTTACTTGAGTATTTTAATTTCTTCATATAATATACCTAAGATGTGATAGTTATATTCATTGTGTTTTTAATCAATTTATTTTTTTTAATCACTTTGTCTTTTTTATTTATTTTAAGATTGTTAATAAATTATTAAACAAAAAATATTCTCATTATTTAAAAAATAAAATAATAATATTAACAAAAATAAATTATTTTTATAAAAAATATTATAAAAAATCAAAATTTAATACAAAAATAAATAAATTAAAAAAAAACAAAACCAAAGAGAAGTTGAGTTCTCCAAACCCGACTCACTTCTTAACTTTAAAATTTTAATGATTTTTTTAAAATTAAAAAAAAGAAAACGAAATCAAAAGAGAAGCCGGGTTTTCCAACCCCGATTTCTTTTCACACTTCAAAACAGGTGTAGTTTAGAAATTATTTTTCATGTAGGCGTGCTTTGGAAAAAATGAGGAGAGTGAAGGTGTAGTGTAAAAAAAAAAAGCATGATGTGTACATGTAAAACTCAAGAACTTAGAGAGATCCTGGGTTGGGGATGGCCTAAGACTCTCATGCCATGCTCTAGTATGTATCAGCAACAATACAACACCAACCAGGATAGCAGCCTAGCCTAATCAAAGTCTCTTTAATGCAGAAAAGTCACCCAATGTCGTTTTAAAGTTGTGCATTCTTGGAAAATTTCAGGTCATAAAACCCACGTTTAATTCAGCATTAATACCGGATTGGAAGAATTTCAAGTTTTCAATTCTTCGGCTTCTTGATTGCAGGATGTCTGAGTTGTTTGATTGCGGGCTTGTTAAATAATGTATTTGATATCCTCAAATGAAATGGCCATCACCAATTGTGAAAATTTTAAAAACATGTTCTCTTAGTTCTAGTCCTATTCCTAGTGTCTTCACTCTTGTCTCCTAACAACTTGTTGGAGATGGGCATGGAAATAATGATTCCAACTATGATTAACAATAACTGCAAACAGAAACTCATCTGATAGAGATATTATATCATCTTTCTCCCATTATACATCTAAAATAGGTTCAATACTGTCATATGAATCATCTGAAATTTGTTCAAGTTCCATGGATATTACATCTGCTTCCTGTCCAAGTTGCTGATCATCAATCATGTCTGAAGTCTCTTCAGACCTATAATTGTTGTTTATGTCTGAAATTCGTTCAGGTTCCATGGATATTACATCCGCATCCTGTCTGAGTTGTTGATCAACTGTCTCTGAAGTCTTTTCAGACGATCTATAATCCTTGTTTAAGTCTGAGTTTGGTTCAACATTCCCATGCCTTTCTATGTATGTGTTGACCTGACTAGACTGAACTTCCACTTTGACTTTTACACGCTTTCCTCTGATGTATCTGTATTCCCATTGTGGTGGTGGATATTTTGCATGTAGCTTCAGGTATTTGTCTAGCATACCCCGCTCTTTGAAGGCATCTCCAATCATCGAGACAACAACAATATTAGGTCGAAGACAAAGCTCCTCCATGTCTGCAAATATCTACAGGAGAAATCAAGAAGTGAATATCCATGATGTGTCAAGTCTGAAGTACCTTCAAATATAGTATCATCTAGTCATATTAATATAGGGACATGTTAAGTTGACAACTACTACTACTCAGTAACATTGATATCGAGTTGCATATCATTAATACCTCAAACATCTTCTCATGCATGCCCCTCTTATGGTAGATAGATATCATTTTATCAAAAAATCTACGAGGCAAGCTTTCCATGTACTGCATTAATAACTTTGTCCAAAGCTCTTCAGCTTCGTCAAGACGGTCATCCTCTACTAAAGCATTAAGTAATGTGAAATAGCTTCCCATTGTCTTTCCTTGACCTTTGCTTAGCATCCATTTTGTTATCTACAGTGCCATTTGTAATTTGCATATGCGGATGTTAGTTCACAGGCTATCCCCATGAAGAATAGGGATATGGGGAGAATAGGGAAAGAATGATAAATAAATAAAATAAGAAAAAACACTAAATTTGGGCTGAACAATGAACATCTATCTTTCGAGATATCAAAGCAATGGGTCAGTGCAACTTTAGAGAAAGACAAGTATACAAAACAAAGAACATTAAAAAATGTCATGTTACATTACTAATTTTGAAGTACCTGTATTACCCGCTTCCAGTCTTGTTCGAATTCTAGGGTCTTGAGTGCCTTTTTCACTGTAATTAAAGGGAACTCTAATTCCCAAGCAACATAGGAATCAAGAGCTCCATAAACTTCCTCTTTGACATTAGACAGTTCCTTAATCTGTACAAGACATTAGAAAAATTACTTTTCCATAAATGTGAAACATCCAAGAAAAAATTAGTCTGAATGTTTCTGAATTAAATGAGAGTGTCACAACTTCCCAGAGAGAAAACAAAAATGAAGCTTAAATTAATGACTAGCCGGAGTGCAATAAGGAAAAACTCACAGACTTAACAAGCTTGGCAGCCTTGGAAATGGTCCCAATTTTTTTATGGGTCTTCCAAACTCGGGGATATCTTGGTCTTGGACCTTTTGCAGCACATACCTGATATTAGAAAATGAAATTCAGACAAGTCCACCGACAGTTTCATTTCCTAGAGCTAAAACATTTGATGTTAAAAGTATTCCATTCTGAAAATTTTGGTTTTCATAAATTAATAAATATAGGCCTTAGGATCTTACCACAGTGCCTCGTGTGCTTGTTGGTATTTTAGTTGCTTCAAATGTTTTAGCAATAAGTAGAGGAGAATCTGTCAGTGCAAGCATCTTGAGGACCTGAACAACTCTAAAATTGAAGACACATCATGAATTCATGAGGACATAAAAATTACCTTTTTTTAGCATACTTTAAGTTCTTATGCTTTCAAAAATTATTGAATGCCTGTTTGGTCTGGTGGGATTTTTTTTGCAATAACAACAAATACTAAAGCAAAAAATGCTTTTTCACAATAATCATCATGAAGATAAGAGCAATTTAGCTAGCTAGTTTCAGATTCCAATTTTTGCTTTTAGCAGACTCTCAATTTTTGCTTTTAATGTCTAGAATATCTGTGCATTATATATAGAGTTTCAAACAAGAATAGGAAATCATAACAAGATTACAAGGCAAGCTTAAAACAGGGTGACTATTCAAAATACCAAATTGTCACATTTTCATGTATTATTACAATTTACAACAAAAATAAGAAATATTTAAAAAAAGTTTTCCTTTTTCTTTTACATTTTATAAATCCATCCCTCAGCATCATTCACACATTAGGAGCATGTTTTTCTATATAAACTACGTCATTTTATTTTACACATTAAAAGCTGCTACTGGGTTTTCAAATTGGCAATTAATAAGCTAACAGGGAAAAACAAATTCAATCAAAAACTTAATAAATCCACATAACAAGCTAAACTCTTCACCTTGTTGTCACCTAAATTATTCGTCAAGGACAACTACTCAACCGTCATCATTACAGCGTGCAATTGAACTGAAAATTGAATTAAAAAAAAAAAAAAACTCACCACGACTTAAGTACACTTGAGCCCAGTGTTGTGGAACCCGAAACTCAGCGTTTTGAACTCTCACGTTTTCCCACCATTTCAGAGAAAGAAACAGGTGTATGAACTGTAAGCGAAGAACACGAACGTGAAATACCGCTGAGGAGTTTGGGATGGATATTTTATTGCTCCACGCGAAACGACGGCGTTCTGTCACTGTAGGGTACGCCTGCGGTGTCACGTGTGTGTATAATCGGGTCGGGAGAAATTAAAAAAATTCGAACAAAGTGGAACGGATTACGGGATCAAATTGGATCGAGCCATTTTCCGGTGTTTAACCCGAACCATTTCAACTGTCCAAAAAGGGTGTCTATCCCTTTTGGAGCTTTGGGTCATGAAGTTCTTCTTCTTTTTATATTATTATCTAATTATTTAATATATAATAAAATTGTTGATTTTATAACTGTTTTAAATATTTTTTTTTGCAATTTTTCATTTAATAAAGAATATTAAATAAAAATAATTGCATTAATATTTTAAACATAATGTTTACTGTGTAAAAAAGAAAAATAATCAATAACAAAATATTAGAAGAAAATTTAAAACTATTCTTTCATTAAAGTACAATATCTAAGAAAAATGTATTTTTTAATGAAAAAACTCATTTAAATTTCGGACACTTGATCAGTTAACGACAAAAAGCCAAACAACTCAGTGATATAAATATGTAGTTTCCCTTTCCATAAAAAAAAAATATAAATAAGTTCTCTGCTCTTACTTTTATGACTGCAAGAAATCTTGTCCAAAAAAATAATAGTTACTAATTACTATATATTAAATAATAAAAAATATAACAAAAAAAAAACCTTAGAAGTTCATATCTGGACCTTGCATAGTTCAATAAGTTGCATTTCTTCGGTGAACCGATCTCTGACAGGGAAGGAGAAGGGATTTGACTTGTTGACATTTTGTTAGTGTCAGGCTCATCTCGAATAAACTGACCCGACCCAAGTTATATTCGGATCCAAATAATTTTGACACGAAGGAATCAAATAGGATATTTTTTGGTACATGGAAATGGAATGGAATCAAATAGGATAAACCCGTCAAAATATGACGCGAGAACAGGCGTAGAAACTTTACGATGTTTTTGTCCGCACCCGATCATCAAGGGACCATAAGCAATCCAAAAACAAAGCCTCTATCTTGTTTCTCCTACCTCAAAGCACTATGGATCTCTCATAAATAATATTCTCTACCAACCAAAATAACCAAACACAATCAATAATGATGATAATCGACCCTCCCATCGCCGTCAGATTCCACGCCGCCGCCGCCTTTCGCTCCGCCGCAGCACCACCACCTCGTACTCTCTCTCTCACTCACTTCTCTATTTTTTTTCTTCCATTTCTTTCGCTGACTCAGCTTAGTTTCGATTCTGACTTACCGAATGTGATGTTGTGAGAAGTTACAGTGGCTGTTTAGAAACAAAAAAACGGCGGAGTTTTGCAGTGTTTTTATAGTTTGAATGGAATAATAACAGTAGTTAGTTTTTGTTGTGCATTCATTCACTGACTTGCTCTTTTTGGCAGATAGTAACCGTTCAATGTGGAGTGCTGATGACTTGAACGGTGTGCGTTATTTCGCGTCATGCCGGCTCGCATGCAGCTGCGGTTTCGATGCGCCTTGGTATACCGATTTTGCTGTACTCTCTCCATTTCTTATTGACGTTGAAGCTTTTTTCACATAGGAGTAGTATTTATAAGGGGGCGGGGGGGGGGGGGGGGGGGGGGTCAAAATTTTACTGAAAAAATGCTTACTTTTTATAAATGCATCACTGAGTATTACTACAAGACAGTAGCATTTTTTAGGGGGCAAAACTGGAATAGAAGTTTTAATATTTCAGCAAAAACTTTTTGAATGCTAAAACTAAAACCAAATATGAGATGGAGTTAAAAATTGTGGAAGGGTGATGCTAATGTGGAGACCTCTAATGAATTTAATTAGATTACTATCCAATCATGGATTGTTGTATAATTGGAAATGGTTGAATTTTGTAATAATTACTTTGCAAGTCATATCTAGAATGATTTTTAATTGGTTGATAGTGAAAAATCTTTACAACAGAATATTGAAATCAAACCTGACTTGTGAAACTCTTTCAAATGAAATTCAATGAGATCTAGAGAGGCAATGTATTCATCCAAGGATTCCAAGTATCTGGATTAATCAAAAGTATGATTCTATTTGAACTGCTCATTTTCAAATGATATCCATGGTGTTCTCAAATATTCATTTTTTTACACTTAAATCCATAACAATTTTTGCATTCAAACCTCAAATGCTTGTATTTTTTAAAAAAAATTTGTTGAAATTATTAGAACTTTATCTTGGGTGGAGTCACTATCATTTGTATCATTGATGCTGGTTATTATGCTAGAACTAGAGGCCAAAAGCAATTCAATTGCCCTTTCTTGATGTTCCTGTGAAATGTGCATGATTGTCCATCCAACACGACAATGACTATAGTAATGCTTGAATGAATGAATGAATGGAGATTGGTGTAATGTGATGTAATCTTTTGGTTTTTATAGAATTCTTTGGTAGGGTATAGATAGGGTTTACTATGCATTCAAACTAATAGTTACACAAGAAAAAGATATGTTAATGGACAAATGTCTTGGCCCATTAATGTAAAGGAAGATAAAATATAGTTTTCATGAGAAAGCTAATATAAACTGTTGTTATTGGACTTGTTTGTAGAGAGCTGATGGGTGCATGTCTTGAATCAATGTAAGATGCAGTTCCCTAAAGCAGCATACTTTCAAAACATATTTTTCTTTAATCTGACAGACTTCTGGCAAAGCGTGTTGATGAATTCAAAAAATGTAAACTTTGTAATGTCTTGTTTTACCTGTAATGCTTATTTTGAAAGTTTTGGCTACCTTTCATCTCTAGAAATACAAATACTAAATGTTGTTAGAGGGAATATATAATGAATGAATATAATTACACAGGGTAAGAAGTAAAATAAACACAGGCACTCCGTTCACAAGAAGAGACAAACTTGTAAAGAATAGAATCAGGGCATCATCAGAGCATCTAGGATCAGCTCAGGATCCGGTAAAGAAAAATGAGAAGCCATCCTATCATCCATTTGAAGAAGTTTCTGTGTCAACATCAGAGAATAGTGAAGATGCTACACTTACCACAGCAGAAACAAGTAGAACAATTATTGAGGTACTCAGTTGTATTAATTTTGCTAATCAATGATGTAAGTGTAACCTTACAAAAGGAGGAAATTTTTTTGGCAAACATTTAGGTTTTCTCATTTTTAGTGTGATAGAACTGGACCAGAAACAGAGAATGTGTATTATTGTGTTGCCTCCAACACCTAAGACAGAATACAGATGAGTTTCGAGGTCTCACCACCCTCCACTTCCTAATCCCCCCTGTTCTCTCTAATTCCCCTCTAATAGACTATTTAACTAATAGTTAGTTATCCTAGTTGTTCTAACAGTTACTAAGGCTCTTAGCTCTTCCAAGGATATTTCCTAACATACCCTTTTCCTCATCTATCAATACCCCCCCCCCCCCCCCCCCTCAAGGTCAAGTTGAGGAAAAACAGGCTGCCTTTCATCAACAAGGGTTCCTCCTCTTCTTCTATAAGCATCAATTTGAACTGTTTATTCTTACACACATGAGCAGGATTATACTTCTCTTCACAAGTGAAATATTCTCCTTTCCTCATCTTCTTATTTACTTCCGTGGATTATACCTTGCCATCCACTGGATCCTGTTTTAGCAGCATTAGTAGGATCAACTACCTTACTATTTACTGGTTGCCAATCCCTTACAAATCTCTGACCCAAATAACTGGGTTTCTGAAAATTATACCCCTTACTATTACTCATAGGTAACTACCCTAAGATTCAATTCTTATCTTCCACCCTACGAGCCTTGACCATAGATTCCATCAAGTTTTTTGGTTCATGGAGCCTTACCTCAGTGTTGATCTCTTCTTTCAGTCCCTTGAGAAACACCTCCACCAGAAATGGTTCCTCCAACCCCTTCACCATTCCGACCTGCTTCTCAAATTGGCCTATGAATTCTTGCACTGTTTCTTCCTGTTCTAGCGCCAGCAATGCCTGAAAAGGAATCCCTAGGTTAGACGCGTGAAACCTTTGGGAGATTGTGATCTTGAACCCTTCCCAAGAATGGTTTGGGTTTCAAGATTCCTACCATTGGAACCACCCCAGAACTTCTCCGTCCATGGCAACCATCACTGCTTCAAACTTATCCTTTTCTCTTATAGCTTGCAACTGAAAATATCTTTCTATCTTTGTTAACCAGCCCATCGGATCTTCTCCCTCGAATATTGGCATTTCAAGAGTTCTCCACCGATTGCTGCCCTGCACAGCATTCCCCTTATTCCCTCCTATCGAATCGTCCGTGTGAACGTTCGATTCGGGAGGTTTTTTCTCCTATGCCGCTGCTAATTTCTGTATCATCCCTTCTATCAAACTCAGTCGTGCCTCCACCGCTTCGCAATTCTCCTATATCGCCTCCTCCATGGCTTCCATGCGTGTCTCCATTCTCGCGTTCGCCTTCGTCACCATTAACTATTCCCATGCTCCTAGATCGGAGCTCTGATACCAGTTGATAGAACTGGACCAGAAATAGAGAATGTGCGTATTATTATTGTGTTGCCTCCAACACCCAAGACAGAATACAGATGAATTTCGAGGTCTCACCACCCTCCACTTCCTAACCCTCCCTGTTCTCTCTAATTCCCCTCTAATAGACTATTTATGGTTTCTTAACTAAATAACAGTTAGTTATAACTAACTTATCCTAGCTTTTCTATCTAACTAACAGTTACTAAGGCTCTTAGCTCTTCCAAGGATATTTCTTAGCATACCCCTTTCCTCATTTATCATAGTGCTATACTTGTACAACAAAGAGAAAGAAGAGCTCACTGTTTGGATTAAGTGGTTGCTAGAGAATTATGGTCTCATTCTAGTCATAAGCATTGAACTCATCATGCCTGAATTTATATTCATCCTTGAAAAGTTAATGCCAAAAGTATCTTAATATTCTGTTATATTAAATTCTTTAATTATAGAAGAAATTGTTTGGTAGTACATACGTGTTATCTGAAGTTTTAACATACTGTGAGCCTTGGATCCTTTATCCAAAGGCTCAACTCATGTAATGAAAACTGTGAACTTGAGGGAAGAATTATATCAAGCAGCTTATCAGTTGCATTTATTCTTATCATCACACCAACGAATGCTGGCTAATGATGATTGTGGTATATCATTTTTAGGTTAACAGCAAAGCAACACTGATGTTCTCAAGTTTGATTAGTGATGAGTTTCATGAAAATATTATTTGGCCAGATTTGCCTTATTTGACTGATGAACATGGAAGTAAGTGAAGGCTATATGATTATCATTTATTATGTATTAATTTTCTTGTGCTTGGGAAGATTCATCCACTTAATTAAATTCTATAAGCATTGCATTGCAGATATATACTTTCAGGTGAAGAACGGTGAAGATATTTTGCAATCCCTAACTTCAGAAAATAATTTTGTGGTATGGCCATGTCTAACATTTTAAGACAATGCCCTGGAATTTCTTTTCAAATACTTACAATCAGTTAACTTTAAGTCGTCTGACATGCAGTTTATGTAGACTTCTATTCAGTGGAAAGCTTCATTTTACTTAAATTTGATGACCTGATCTTAATGAATGCCATTTTATGTAATAGAAATTACTAAAATTTCCTTCATTTTCTCTGTGGTCTTTCTGTTGACATCATTGAAAATGTTATTTGTGAACTTCTGGGCTTCAACAATCCCTTTATATTCTCACTACTTGCTTGTTGTGTCTCATTATACTATTTGAAGCATAAACAATCAATCCTTATGCATCATTTGTGTGCTACTTATTCAGCTCAACTTTCATCTTTCATTCTAGTCTCCAGTTCTGTTGCAGTGTTGCATAATTGCATAGTTTGTGTCTCATGACATGTAATAATGCTTGCTTTATGGATTGTCTATTCTGTATCTTGTAGCAAGTCATTGTTGGTATTAACTCCATGGAAATGATCTCCGAAATGGACTTATCTGGTCCTTCAGAAATTGACTTTGGGATAGAAGAAATTGATGAGGAAGATACTGAGGATTTAGATGACAGCGATGAAGATGAAGACGAAGATGAGAATGAAGATTATGATTCAGTCTGTTTTTTTTTTTTTTTTTTTATATATCATTCTGAGGCTTATATTCATTTCTGAAATATAAGCATCAATAGTACGAAAGATTATTCATTATTTTTATGTTACTGTTTGCAGGAATGGGTGGCTGTGTTTTCAGATGATGAGCAAGATGATGATGAAACACTTGCAGACTGGGCAAAATTGGAGTCTATGCAATCTTCTCATCCAATGTACTTTGCCAAAAAGTTGGCTGAGGTAGATATTAATGCCAACATGTTCATTATGTGAATGCATTTGGAATGACTGACCTAATTTGTGGCTTTGAGAGACCTCATTCTAAAATTCTTTCTATTCCAAATTTCCCAAGGTTTATTTGTATCAATTGACTTTATTATTAATGTTATTATTATTCTAGATCGCATCAGATGATCCTGTTGATTGGATGGAGCAGCCTCCAGCTTGTGTGGCTATTCAAGGGGTTATAAGACCTGCTTTTGTTGAAGAACATTCTACAATACAGAAGCATCTATCTGCCAATCAATCCAGTGATACTGACAAAAGTAGATCTATAGAAAGTAAAGGGGAAAATATTGGTGTGATTAATGGTCATGTGCTTAATTCAGGATCTTCTGGAGATAATGCAGCACAGCAGGTTGAAAACAACGAGAATAGTGTTATCCCCTCTTGTGAGACTTCATTTTACAAATTGGAGATGATTAAGATTCAAGTGTTTTCTGCACAAGGGCAACCTGTAAGTTTGCTGACTTGTATGTGGTGTTTGTGTGTGATTGTTTAGAGACAACCACTATGAACTCATGCAACTGATCATGCACCTTGTTCATATTCACTATTGCTGGTGCTTTACCTTGCAATTTGCTAACTTAACCAAGTAAAGTAATAATGGATATTTCATTGAAAAAGGTAGAATAAAGCAAAAAGCCAGACATGATTCCTACATTAATTTATAAATGCCTGAAATTTGGCCCAAGTGGTATTTTTTCCCAGAACAACTTCAGTACCAAAAGAGGTGTCTCATCATAAAGGATTAATTTGCACATATACTTTCTAGATAATGCATGGCAGAATAACTATATAATTGATGGAGGCATGGAGCGGATAAAAAATTAACCTAGATAATATCAATCATGATATATCTACCAGAGTTTGTTGTCCCATGTTCTATAATGTTAAGTTATGAAACTATAATTTTTGTAATACTCTATTGGTTAGAAACTTAAAATTGTTAAACAAATAGTGACAGACAATTTGATTTCATGAATTAGTGGAAAACAAAAATCCCATTTGATGGTTTAGTGAAAGAAATACTATGTAAATTACCTATCCCAAGTTTAAATATGCATGATAAAAAAATTGCAGTGTGATATGTTAGAGTATATGTTATTTAGACCTTTTTTGGTTGAAAAGTAAATTTTTGTTCTGATTCTTTGCAGACTGCCCTTGAATTAGAAGACTACATGAATGCCCAACCTGATATTATTGCGCACTCTGCTTCCAAAATCATATCTCGTTTGAAAGCTGATGGAGAAAAGACCTTGGAAGCCCTTAAGTCTCTGTGTTGGAGATGCAAGGGTATTCAAGTAGAGGTAATACATAAACTCTTTGAATAATTTCTTTAGAGCACTTCTGCTAGGCAGTTTTCTCCAACTCTTGCAATTTGCCACTGATGAATGGTTTTGTAAACAATTTTAGCATGTTTGGGTTAGTCTTTGATATTTCTTATTCAATTCAACAAGAACATGAAGTTTATGCATCTCTTTTAGAAATGGTGGTAGCACACCACACTCTTTATAATTGAGAAACCGTGACTAAGGACATCTGTGTCTTCAAAAAAAAAATGATGATAAAACATTTGGGAAACCTTATCATCTGTTTCATTTTCTCGATAGCACTTGTGCACAAGCATATGCACATTCACATTGTTAACAGTCAATAATCACTTTTGACCGTTATTAACAAAAAAAACTAATCACTTTGATTGTAATTTATTGCAGGAGGCACAACTTATCTGTCTAGACTCCCTTGGGTTTGACGTAAGAGTTTGTTCTGGAACTCAGATTCAAACACTGAGATTTACATTCAAGAAAAGGGTACAGTAGATCATTTGTTTTTCATAGCTATAAATTTCAATACCTTTATATTTCATAAGTTATGATATTAGTTCTGAGTATTGTATCTCCAAACACTAACAAAATCAATCCTTGTGGAAAAGCTTGTCAGTATAGTACAGGCTAGTTTGGGGAGGGAAGCGGGTTGTCACCTCTTCATGAAATAATATAGTTTTTAAATGGATCCTTTGTATTTAGATTTTGGGCCTTCCAACTTTTTTAGCCTGACAAACACAACTTAACTCTTTTCTACACACAGGTTGGCGTTGTATTGTGTCCAATGTGCTAAAATTATGGCCTTCTGGCACCATGTCTCCTGATTATAAAAGCAGTCCCAAGTATATTTGTTTGGGGGTTTACACTGTTCTATCTATTATCCATTTGCACTTATTAAATTTACATTTGTAGGCCACATCCGAGTACAGTGCTGAGAGACAACTCAACGATATACTATTTCCAAGAATTCACCCAAAGCAGCAAAAAATGAAGCAAACACATCAAAATGAATGCTGAAATCGTCTAAATGTCATCTTACATGAATTTTGTATTGCTTGTATGCCTTTGGCCAGTGATTGTGTATAAAAGTGAAAGGCAGGGGAAAAGATCCCATGCACATGTCAATCAGGTTATGAAGTTGGAATTGCATTTAATCATTATTTTAGTTAGAAGTAATTTTTTCCCCAGTTGCTTCCTTAGTCTTGACTCCGGACTTATCTATGCTTTTGTATTCATCTTTTTTTGTTGATTAATCTAAAACCTGCTAGTATAACTAGAGGCATTAGACATGAGGAACAGATGAATATGAAGACCCCAAATACAAACTAATATATTAGTGGGCCTTTAATAATCCCATGACTTAATTGGGTTTCAATTCAGTGACACCATGGGACCCGAAGTGTGTAGCATACGGAGTTGAATTGGTTTCAACTTTGAAAATGGTGCTCAACTATACTCGGGGAAATTCCATGATTTGAAGACCATTCAAACATCTGCTATGGTCAAGCTGTTGTCAAGGCTCAACAGAAAAGCTTCTTAAACCTAACGATCAGAGTTAGGTTAAATACAAGATAAAGGTGGCTTTAGATCGAGATATCATCAGTTTAAATCTTGAAGGTAGATTGAAGACCATGGATAATGAACAGGTTGTACAATTGTTAGTGATTATTTCTTGGATTAGTGTGGATGGTTTCAACATTGTGATATTCAGGTGTCATTATTCTGCCGAGGATGGATATTTTCAAGGAGATAATATGTAGATGGAATTGGTGCCTTTTGAAATGCATCTTGAACATAACTCTTATTTTTGCTCTAAATTTATGAACATTTTTTATAATTAATTTACGCTTATATTTAGATCCCACCTAAACATTTACACGATCTTTAATATATATGCGTGTGTTACACACGGGAAAATTTTGGACCATTTCACAATTTGTGCAACTCATCCTTACACAGATGTTAATATTCTGTAGTGTTCCAATTTGATATATTTAGCAGCATGCAATTAACAATTTTCTTCTAAATTTTTTTTTTTATACAAAATGGAGTCAGACGATCACTAAAGGCAATTAGAGTATTAAACTATTAAATTTTTAACACAATTGCATTTTCTTGACTCAAATTCCAAACCACAAGAACAATTCCTTGATAAGTTATACGTTCAGTGGTAGACAAAAAAAAACTTAAATGTTCACTAATTTTATTTGACTAAGGTTGAAAAAGTCAAGAAATGGGTAGGAACTGGCTAAAAGAACTGGCTTGATAATTTATCTATACATAGCAAAAGGTTACAGCTTACAGAGAAGCTCCTACAGCTCGTGTGTGAATGTGAATCCTCTGCAAGAGCATTTTTTTATCCTTCAAGAGAATCAATTCACAAGATCCTCTGGTTGTTTGCAGCAGATAAGTGCAACATGCTGCTTCTCTGGTTTTTTAGTTATCTGAAGTATTTATTGATCCCACAAGTAGAAAATTCTTTGTACAAATCCCCAAAGGACTTAGATTGCGCAGAGTTCTTGTTGACTGGAGCAGGTAAGTTCAACCTGGGATGCAGTACTTTCTACAGCCTGCCACCACTCCTCATCTTCATCAATTACCTCCTGCTTTTAACATATTTTATGAAACTAATATTCAGTGTTATTTTCATGTGGCCAATTAAGAAAAATAAAACATCTTCAGCACAATCATGCTCTAGGACAAAGGCCTTTCTTGTGACAAGTTTTGTTGGGGGAAAAAACACCATTTGGGTGGTGACTTCTCTCTTTAAAAGAACCCCCTTTTATACATCTTGCATTCTAATCTTGACGATGTCTAGGGTGCGAAAGTTAAACAACTTTCGCACCGTGCGAAATGAAAAGTATTTGCAAAGTAATCAACGTGAACCGTCCGATTAGCGAAAAGAAAATCTAACGGTCCTTATTTATTCCTTGCTACCGGTAGTAAATGAATGCCTCGTTTTCTCCGTCTGGTTTCCCCCACGCGCGATTGAAGAGCCAAAGCGTTCCTCGACTACTTTTCTGCTTTCCTCAAAAGGTTTTTTCAAAAGCAAAGGAAACAATCAGCCCCCTTTTGGAGAACGACGGGTGGGTTTGTCTTCTTCGTGCGCTAATTCCATCGTGGAAGATTCGATTTTTGAAGCAAAGCAGTTGGGTGCTCATCATTTGGTATCAGAGCTCAGTTTTGTTGCAGAACTACATTCAAGTTCCATTATGTTGGTCCAAAAATGATAATAACTTGTTTTGTTGCAGAACTACATTCAAGTTCCATTAAACTACCACATCAATTGGTATCCCAAATACCCAACTTATGTGGTCCTCAATGTTAACGGCGACGAGTTTTTTTTGTCAGAGTTCGAAGCTATCAAAACAAAATATATTTTGCAGATGGGATCAAAGAATTCAGAAGCGCCATGAAGGTTTATGAAAATATGGTGATCAGCGCCGCAGACAAAAATACTACTTTTCATGTCTCCTTCACAACTCCTGCCTATAGACAACTATTGGCAAGCCGCAACAGCCGAGGGTTAATATAGTATTACTCCTATATCGGATTTTGATTTCAGTTTCACAACATTAACCACTGTTATCATTCTAATGTAGGTGCTGCCACCGGAGGCTTTGAAATATGTCTTTAATAAAAATAAATATAAACGATACATGAAGGTGGAACGCAGTAGTCGTAGGCGTTGCCTATGGAAGATTAACGTGCAAAACGGCGTCCCTACTCTTGCTGACCCATGGTACCAGTACTTAGCGGACAATGATTTAATGTCCGGAGATGAGGTGGTATTTTACTACGCGTTCAAGAAACATGGATGGGACATCCTGTATAGGAAGCAGCTGATATGGGATGACGACGAATCCGATTGAAGTTCATTATAATAGTTTATTTTCTGTTAATTTACTTATTATATGAATGTTTTAATTTAATAGCCTTCGGCTAACAAACAATGTCTCTTTCTGGTTACCATTAGTCCTGCATTATGGTACTTTGTTTTGTTATTATTATCATGGTACTTTTTTTCCGCCTAACAAACAAGTTAATTATATTAATTGTGGAGTTATTATATTACTCTTGTTATTGCTACTTTTTATATTCGTCAATTGATAATCGTTATGGCATTTAATGTAGCACGTATCTAAAAATTCAGCAAATATTGCCTTTACTCATAAAATGTAACTATATGTGTTTAGAACTTGTGGCCTTAAGTCAAGGTCACCAATAATAATAGAAAATAAATGTTGCTATTGTATGTCTTGTACCCTGAAATTCACGTCATACAAATTATTCCTAAAATTATTTGTAATATTTGTGTTCTATCCTTCAAATGACTTCCTCAATAATAAACTTCGGACTTTGGTATACAAAGAAAAAACTATAAACCAAATTTATGGTAAAGTCCGAA